>NW_024582594.1:399862-597323 GCF_018398535.1 Haplochromis burtoni | reverse complement strand
TGTGTCAGAAATTGAGTAAAATTTCAGCCGATCACTCAAATATTCATACAAAATGAAGAAATGCATTTCTTATACATTACAATCAAGCTGATCATGGGACCCCAACCTCTTTTAAAGCAGTCACTCTAAAAGTGACACTGAACCATGTAACAGGTTTCTTCAACTGAAACATTTTGGATTGTAACGTCGCTGATCACTAATGAGTTTCCAGGACAGAGCGGCGAGGTAGACTTTCTGCCTTTTTCTTTCATCGCATTAAGTTTTAAACTTTTGATATGTCAATGTGGATTTGCTGGGCTACTGTTTTATATATGCTAATGCAGTGTTATAAATTTGGCATGTTTTTCTTTTCTCTTGAATTTATAATGATCCTTCAGTATTTGTTACTTGTACTATTTTGACTGGTGTGTGGCTTCTGCTTTTTTTACCCCTGACCCATAAAAGGTTCACTGAGTGTTGATAACACTCTGCCAAGTGGGCGGGCAGCCTGAAAACCAAGGTTTGTGAATGGGAGAGCTCGAGAATGAAGTGACTTAGGACTTTCAAATCGACGCCATAGTTGCGTCTGCTAAAAATATCAGACTAGTTCGAATCTCAGAGACGTCAAGGTCGGAGGTCAAGTTTCCATAAAGTCTTTTGAATGTGATAAAGAAGAAGGAAGTCACTTAGGATTTTGTAATTGAAACCTTTGGTCAGGGATGGGGAACTCCAGGCCTCAAGGGCCAGTGTCCTGCAGGTTTTAGATATCACCCTGGGTCAGCATCGAATGATGAGTCAAATGATTGGTTCATTACCAGACCTCTGGGGAACTTCAAGACATGTTGAGGAGGTAATTTAGCCATTTATATCAGCTGTGCTGGATCAAGCACACATCTAAAACTTGCAGAACACCAGCCCTTGAGGCCTAGGGGTACCACTTGCTACGACCAGTATTTATTTATTTTTTAGTGCCATCTATGAGTTATATACCATGCCAGATGTGTTGGGGCTGGTATTTGATTCTGTATGATTTTTGTGTTTATTGAAGGCTGATGAAGATTAAACAGATTTTTCTACATATTGGTCTAAGAAACATGAGGTATGATCTTAGCAGAAGACACGGTGCCTCAGTAGTTTTCTATTGTTATACTCGCACTGCAATATTCAGAAAGCTTTTATTTTAACTTGAGCCACATCAGTGCCATACTGCTCTGTTTGATGTGTGCTCTCCTGCTTTGTTCTTCTCTTCTCTGTCTGTGGAAATATGTACAAAATCGGGGCACAAGAATCAGAACCGTAATGGCAAGTTATTGAGCAGACTTGCACCTTCACATATTGCTGTGGTGAGAGAAGGCTTATAGAGGTACAGGGAGCCATTCTCTAGAAATGAGTTGAGTCATTTCTCCCACTTCAACATTAGTTTTTATTATCTGCCACAAAAAATTAGGCATAAAATGTTGCGTGCAGCTATTAGATGTCTGTACCCATTACTTATTGTTTCTGCAATGTTGACATTAGTGTTTATGGGGTGTGACACTTTCCTTAGCCGTGAGTGTCGGCACTGGGAAAGCTATTAACTCTGCAAATAAACAGCTGGATTTAAAGCGGGACTACTTCTAATCCCTTCCCTGGCAACTTGAAAGTGTTCTGGGATTTCATTATACCTCCTACTGGTGTGTTTTGCCGTTGTAGTTTCATCTCCATCCCTTAGCAAGCGTCATCTTAATGCTGCTGATTATCTGAAACAGTGGAGCATGACATTTGAGATTCTCTGAGGGGGTTGGCTTGTGGTGCTGTTCTGGCAGAGAGCATCAAGCACGGTGACTTGCAAAAATACTCTTGTAGTGAAGTTACTGAGCTGCAATCAGTGGAAATGCTGTTAGCCCAATTTAAGATTATTTTAGGCTCAAATGCTCAGAAAAATCATTTTCGGTCTTGGTTTTTTTTTTTTTCTCATATACCATAGAGGCAATTTACTTAATCAACGTAAATTGAACATTTAATTATAACTCAGTTACAAATTAGTGGTTTTGAGAAAAGTGAACAGGTGACCATGTCTTGGGAAAACATTGTGTGAGAAAATGATGTCCATCATGTGCCGGATCATACTGATCATCGGGGGGGAAGAAAACATGTGGGTCACGGGTGTTTCCACCGTATTTTGGGTGTCAGGCACATAATTAAAGAAGTGACTGAAAAATGAAAAAAGGGAACTTTAGGTCAAAATTCAAAACCTAGTCACTCATGCACAAGTCATTCCTTGATGGTTTGTTGTTTGCTAAATGTTTATTTATTCACACTGGAAAAATAGGGTGAAGGTGACGTTGCAACAAACACAAACACCCTGCAGTGTGTAGAAGTGAGAACAATAATCAGATTTTGTGCAGCACACTAAAGCTACAGAATTCTGTATACTTGTACATTCTACTAGTCAGTTTTATTAATTTATTATTTTTGTGCTGTAATGTTTTAGTGGCTATCTCTCTGTACATGTCATTAAACATTGTTCAGTTTTGTAAGAAGTGTAGAGCTGATCAAGAGACATTGCACATTTGTAGGACTGCCCTAAAGCGTATCCTGCTTTATTGTTCTTGTGGATCCTAATAGTCACTATAATGTAACGTCAGGGTGTTCACAGTAAGACTTAAAACTAGCAGCTGAGATCATAAACTCATAAAGCGAGGTAACAGACACACACACACACACACACACACACACACACACACACACAGAGTTAAGGCACTTGAAGACCCATAAGCCAGTGTTTTCCACTGTGTTGGTATCCACTGTGACCTTTAAACAGTGGGTGTTTGGCATTAAAAAGGTTTTATACTTTCTTTCCTTCTGTTTTGGCTGATCTTTATTTGGAATAATCACACTTCACAAGATTATAATACGTATATATCGGTTGAAATATAATTTTTGTTCCCCGAGTGGCAAGTATGACTTCTTTTGTTCTGGATTCACCTGGGTAATACTTTACGTTGGACAGTCTTTTTCTTTCTGGAAACCCAGAAGTTAGTGTATTAAATTATTAGCTGTAAAATAAATTCTAAAGCTGATAGAACCACAGTCTTATGGGTATAACAAATTAGCAAATCGAACTGTGAATGTGTTGTAAGAAAGAGGTGAAGTAAGTGACACATGACTTGTACCAGGGAGGCTTTTCTCCACTTCCTTACAGTCACATTAGCAGTTCCAGACATGCTGATGAAGCGTGATTTGAAGTTTTTGGTGAGGTCATGTTGGAGGCGGTCCTGTGCTTGGACACACTGAGTCATGCTACTATGATAACTGTCCCCATTAAGAGAACTAAAGTTCCTCAAGCATGATGGCGTATACATAATGTTGAAAGGCATATTCTCGCTTTTATAGCCCTCATGTTGGATCATTGATGAATTAGTTATGCCATTTAACCCCAAAAAAGAAGAAGAAAGATTTTATGGCACCAATTTTTTTTTTTTTTTTTTCCCATCATGTGACTGCATTTACTGCTTCACTTGGGGACTTCCCACATTTATTATTTTGACATTGTGAAAGTTCTGGTTGTGAACTTTCATTGAACTCAGTGGTCAGAAGTCAGGTAGTCTGATAGCAGCCCTCAGAGTTTTAACTGCGCTTGTTTATATTCCCTTATAAAATATATTCATTCACCATAATTTCACTTTCTTCATCTTATTGTCCACACTGTATCATTTAGGTCTGCCTGACACATCACCTATTCAGGTGTCTTTATTTCCCTCAGTTCACCAGTCAGTTTAATGTTAGTTCATGATAGAATAAACACAGCAGTTATTCACATCTTTTTGTCCATTTTCACAAAAACTGTATAAAAACAGTAGTTGTTTATACACTTTTTAATGGTTAACTGATTTGTGATAATAGTTTCTGATGAATCTTAAATAATGCATTAAAGGAATTATGCTTACTATTGTAGAGTGTAGCCTTATCTTTATTAAGCTCCTTGTTGCTGTCAGATGTTGCAGCATCCAAATAAATAAGAAAAATGACACTAATAGTTAAGATTATGACAAGGATTATAAACTACAGTCAGTTGCCTCTCAGTATTATAGTCAGTACTGTGTGACATTTTTTTTTTTTTTTTACATAATTAAGGATACAAATCTTATTGTATGTATTTTTGTGTCTGTTTTCATGTTAGCGTGGTTTATTTTACTTTATTGGTACAGATTTTTGTATGGTATTATATGAATGAAGCTACAGCACAGTAACTAAGGTGACGTCATTTTTCTCCAGTTCATTTTAACAACACTAAACAAGAAATGCTATGAATAGCCATTCAGTGCATGCAATAGCTCTGTGGAGCTTTTCTCCTTGCCAGTGTATGCTTGCTTTACAAAGAAGTGAACTGTGAACATGTCCTTAATGAGTGCAAAACATGAGGGTTAATGAGGCTGGCTTGCTTCACTGATTAGCTTTATCAGCATCAGTGGCATTATTCATTCTTCGCTGTCCACCAAGTCTGGACATTGGCTCAAGGAAAAACTCTGGAGACGCAAGACAAACAGGAATCTCCATGGTTTGCGTGTACAGATACAGCCTCTGATGGATAGGCCAATCATAAATATGTAAATATACAGCACATGCCCACTTTTTTTTTTTCTTTTTTCTTTTTTTTTTAGCTGTTTGTTTGTTGCATTTCCATAGTGCTCGATTAGGAGATAGAACCAGCTTTCAAATCTGACCCAAACAAGTACATAGTTACTCACTATCAATAATCCTAATGTGTTGCTGGCAAAAACTTCCAGGTCCTTAGAGTCTTGTATGGTAAAATGAAATTCATGTCCAGCTGGCAATCAAATGAAATGGCCTCATTGTGTTGCTGCTGACTGAAGGCTGTCTAACTGGGGGCAGAGGTGGCTGGCAGACTGCCTGACTGGGTAACAAGCTCACTCGTGACCCATGTGACAATGAGTGGTCAAGTTGAGTCTGTAAATGAGTGAGCCAACATTCATTCCACCTCTGTCATCCAGACAAAGCACAAGGACGCCAGTGCCAAATGTCAACAGGATATTACCATAATTCTGTTTTGACTACCAGAGGATGTAAGCAAAGAGCCAGCAGTTAGACTGACAAGTCACTGTATCAACTTTTAATCATTAGTTACAGTGTTAGTAATTGCAAATTGTGTGTCAGTGTTGTCATTTGACTTTTATCATAAGCCACATACAAAGTGTTGAATAGCAACAAGGAAGTGTGTTGGTAATAAAATAAATAAATAAATAAAAAAAGCATCTCTACAGTGGATTCTTTTTACTGTAACAACTTGTTTTATGTTACACTAGGCCTAAATCCATAAGTTCTGACATATGGAAACCTGAAAATTGATCCATGACTTCGATAAAGCTGCCATCCTGAAACTTCCAAGGACAAATACAGTTAAACTGGTAATTTCCCTTGGTAGGCAATTTGGTAGCAAGGCAATACAATGCTGCAGTTGCATATACTTATTTGTTTTTGTTCAGTTTATTCCGATCATGTATTCAGAAGGTCATTTTAGGAAAAAAAAAGAAATTCTATATAAAATCCAGCAAAGTAAGCTCCAATATCGTTTCACTTATTCTTATTCGGTTACATATCAAAACACTGTTTCAACACCAGCTGTCCTTTGATGAACACGACCCTCCTCCACTGAGTTTCCACCTTTGAGAGCTTTTGACCATATGCCACATTGCAGCAGCCTGTGTTCAAGTCTGATCCACTGCCCTTTGCTATGTGTCTTCCCCTTCTCTCCCCACTTTCCTGTCTATTTTCATTGCTCTCTCTGTCCAGTACAGGCAAAACTACGAGGATCTCAGGGCTGAATTGGTGGTAGTGGTAATTTGGTCATCCAGATATGAAGTCTCGGTATAGACCCTTGTTTCATTTACTCTCATAAATTAGCCATTTTGACTCCTCTGCCTTCAAACGAGCTTTCTTCTTATTGGTTAGCCCTTACAAACGTAGGGTTAGAACAGTCGATGGGTGGAGACCAAACCTGTAAGTCTACAAAAGTCAAATTCGGGATATTAGGGATAGGATATCTTGCAGGTTTAAAAGTAGGGAAGAAAAGACTCTGAAGCATAAACCTTTTGTCCAAAAGGATTACTTGTACATACCCTGACTTCAGTATTTGAAACTGTTTGATATGAGCAACCACCAATACAATGGTACATATGAAAATAAGAAAAAGCCAAATAGGGTCAATTTGAAGTCCTGTGTTATGGCTCTCTTCCACAGCATGCCTTTCATTCTGTCTTCCTTCTCTCTCCCAGCCGGTCACAGCAGATGGCCCCACCCCTCCCTGAGCCTGGTTCGGCCGGAGGTTTCTTCCTGTTAAAAGGGAGTTTCTCCTTCCCACTGTCGCCTAAGGGCTTGCTCATAGGGGGTCATTTGATTGTTAGGTTTTTCTCCGCATGTATTATTGTAGTGTCTACCTTACAATATAAAGCGCCTTGAGGCGACTGTTGTTGTGATTTGGCGCTGCATTAATAAAATTGAATATTTTATTAAAAATGTCAGTCATGTTACGTATACTGTTTGGAAAAGCTTCTTCAGCCTATCGACTTTGGCAGTGATTACTTCTAAGGATGCTCCTTGATTTTTGCTGAGTCATTTGCTAAGTATTTGAAAGAAGTGTTAGTGGTAGCAGGTAATGCGTCAGACGTCGGGTTCTAATCCCTAAATGTGTTTTGGTGGTAATTTAAGATGCCTGATTGCCTCTTAAGTCTGACATAACAAAACTGATTGAGCCGTAAAAAACCTTTTCTTTCTTTCCTTTTTCTTTGAGCACCCACACAGTAATAGATATAGACGCACATTTTCTATATCTATGCTTCCGATGCTGATCGCAAGAAGCTTGATCAGGACTGGCTGGTTGTTCACATAGTCTCCCAGCTCTTAGTCCCCATCTGTGCTGGTGTTCAGACTGCTCAGTGGGATTTGCTGATGCACTGACAAGGAAGTGCTCCCTTACTGACTTCCTACTGTGGAATAATACCCCCTATGTTTGTGCATGTCCTTTTAAATAGCTTTTGCATGGATTTGAAGATTTGTATTGTCATATTGCATATCTTTAAAATGGTCATCTCATGCAGACAGCTCTGACTGTAAGCATGGATTCTCCACCCACCCACTTTTTAAGCCTTCTGTTTTTGAGTTTAAGTGTCAATCAAATTAAAGAAGCTGTGCTTAAAGAAAGAAGAGCTAAAACAGCTTGATACTTAATGAGCGTTTGTATCAAGACCATCTTTGCTGATTTATCTGTTTAATGGACTGACCGTTCCTGCTGTAGTGTAGTGAAATCTCTCTACCTTCTTTTCAGTGGGAGTATTGAGATGACCAGCCGGCATCCTGGCCATGGAGAGAGTACTCACTCCACGGATAAACAGCCACCTGCCTTCACACCCAGGCTCCATGTCCAGCGGCCTCTGTCAAAGGAGAACATTGCCATCCACTTCTCAGCCCTTGGGAAGGAGGAAGAGGAGGAGGAAGAAGAGCTATACTGTACAACTGTCTCCACTCCCTCAGCTGCCATGTATGACTCAGATATCGTGACAGCCTTAGAAGCAAGTGAGGAGATGTTTGATGGGGTGCCATCAGGCTCTGCAGCTGGAGCTGGTGTTATTCCTGAAACATCCAGACTTTCTTCCCCTTCAAGACATCACACTATCAATTCTACCACTCAGACTCTGTCCTCAGCCTCAACTTCAAACTCCTCTCCTACAAAATCTTTGAGCTTTCCCTCCAGTGACAAACCTTTTCTAAGCCTAGCGAAGTCCATCTCCTCTGATGCCGAGTCACGTGATGGGGTTTCCTCTATTCCCGCACCATCACTAAGGCACACGCATCTCATGAAGACTCTCGTTAAATCTTTGTCTTCAGACACATCCCAGGATTTGTCCTCTTCGTCAGCATCCTACCGTCTTCCAGAATCCCGCCTTAACCTGCAACTCTTTAAGCAATTTGCTCAGTCCCGGTTATCATCTGCTGCCATGTCATCAGCTAGTGATTCTAAAACTGCCCCCTCCTCACCGTTGACATCACCAGATAACCGCAGCTTCTTCAAAGTCTCAGAAGTGGAGGCACGAATCGAAGACACCAAGCGTCGTCTATCGGAGGCAATTTCTGAACCGCTTCAGCTGTTGAGTAAGATCATGGATGAAAAGAGTGGCAACTTAGTTGGAAGCAGCATTTACCGGCCCAAGGTACTTTCTGCCAGTGCCACAGAACTGTCAAGTCTTGGTTCTATCAATGGTCCAATGGAGACTAACAATAATTACTGCATTAAGGAGGAAGAAGGAACTGACTGGGAGGGTGAAAGCCCGAACAGACAGGCCTCTGCTTCAGCAGAATCCCCGCTGAGCACTGCCTTTGCCACTAAAAGTCCCAGCAAATCATCTTTGCTTTACATGTCTGCTCTAGCAAAGCAGGCAGAAGAGGACTATTGCATTCTGTCCAATGAGGAATTTGAGACTTTTACAGACACAGAAGGTGAAAGTGTTGATAAAACTGATAATACTGGAACCGGTAGTCTAACTAAAGTGCCACTAAGTGGTAGTACTGAACCCTGCAGCGAGGATGAATCTGAATATATTGAGCCCCTACCTAGTGTTCCATACTATACTCTCATCATCCTTACTCTACTCCTCTATGGGTGTTTTATATTGCCTCTGCCTAGTTATATTGGAGGAGTGCTGCTTGGGATTGAGCTGGGATTCCTTTTAGCCATTGGTTTTGTGTGGCTGGCAGGACCAAAACGTTCTGGAGGGAACAACATGGGACTTAGGCGGCATGGAAAGCTGCTCAATGTGACCAAGTTGGACATTAAGGAACCAGATATCTACAAGGTCAGTGAAACGCTTTTAACAGAGAGGAGCCAACATGGCTTGTTTCAGACAAACTTCAAATCACATAATCTACATTTATCAACACATTTTCTTTCCTTCAGGAAAGATTTGTACATAGTTACAACAGCTGTGCGATTTAAAATTTTTTTTTTTTTTCTTCTCAACAACAAAGCAAAAAAGCAGCAAATAAACGTAGAGAAGGATCCTAGGAGAACTATATCCAGATCAATTTAAAAGCCTTTGAATACAACAAGCCTTTTGTACTTTCAGTTGGTGGTTAGAACACATGGTTCATGGAGATACTTGGGTGACCTTTTCAATCACTGTAGAAATATGTTACATAAGTGTAGAGTTTACTCCATTTTCCAGGTACAGTGATTGATTTTGTCTCTGTGTTTGTGGCTCTTCCAAAAAGGTTTTTCTTGTTTGAATTCTGGAAAGAATATACAGTGTGTGAGGATAGCAATAGCTTTTCTAGTAAAACTACTTTGCAACACATTCCTTAAACATAATCAACTCCACGTAAAATCAGTATATCTTTGCAGGGTTGGATGAATGAGATACAGAACTACGACCCAGAGACGTATCATGCCACACTGACGCAGTCCGTCTTTGTCCGATTGGAGGGATCCATCATTCGACTGTCTAAACCCAACCACAACATCGCCCGCCGTGCCTCGCACAATGAACCAAAACCTGATGTTAAATACATCAGTCAGAAGATTTATGATCTTACATACAGCAAAGTAAGTAGTTACATGCATACATTAGAACAGAATTTATACATTCTTCCAGCTTAACTTTTTTTTAATGTATCATAAGTCTTTTATAAATTTTGAAATTGTTACCAAAAGAAATTTAAAGAAGTTAAACTTTTCAGTTTGGCTATTATCTTTTTTTGTTAACCAAACTCTTCCCTCAGGTGTATCTCGTGCCTCATGGTCTCGCCAGGAAGCGAGTCTGGAACAAAAAATACCCTATCTGCATTGAACTTGGCAGGCAGGATGACTTCATGTCAAAGGCAGAAGGTGAAAGAATGGAGGCCAGTGAGGGCACACGGGAGCGAGGAGAGGGAACGGGGGCATTCCAAGAGCGGAGATCATCATCATCATCATCTTCTTCCATTCTGACACTCTACCTATTTGGAAGGACTGGCAGGGATAAGGAGGAGTGGTTCCAGCGGTTTCTGTCAGCCTCTAAGCTAAAGGTGGGCTTGAAGAAAAGTTCCAGTGTTGTAGGACTTAAGAAGGGTGAGTAAGGGCTAAAAGGGCCGGAAGTCATTTATTCTTACAATATAGTTATGCTCTTATAGCAGGAATTCATCAACTCTTTGTTACTTTTGCTGTGATCCACAGCTTTGAGCTGTCACAGTCGCAACAGCAGCCGCAGCAGTCTGGATGAAGCCCTGACATCTCAGACCAAGTCAAAAGACTCATCAGTCTCTTCCACAACAGTGGGCAGTGCCAAAACCAAGCCTCTGCTGGACTACAGTGTCTACATGGGTTCCTTAATGCCTAAAGAGTCTGCAGTCAGCCCTACAGCTGCCAGCCCTGTTCTTCAGAGTCCACAGAGCAGCCCTGGAGCTGATAAGAAGGTAGCACATACTCATTTCACATTCATACTCGTAACACATTTCTCTCTAATTTCCTTTTTGAGGTGTTGTCTCATTTGCGGTGTAACCTCGTTGGACTAAACAGTGACTATAGGCAATAAAAAGATCATTCTGTGACATATAATAATACATTTTACATTTGCACATATCCTTGCAGCATTGTACCCATAGGAATTCCCCTTTGAGATCAATAAAGTTATTTGTATTCCTAATAAGAGGGGCACAATATGTTGTGTTGTTAGGGGATTGGGTGATATTTTGGAATCCCTTTTGGGATAAAAGGTTTATGTGGTGTTTACAGTAACTCATCTGCTCTGTCTTTAAGCTTCAGAGCACCACATCGGCTCAGGTGCAGCCCGACGGAGAAGCGGACGATTCGGTTGCCTGGGTGAATGCCACTGTAGGCCGGCTCTTCTGGGACTTCCTGACTGAGCCCTATTGGATTGAACAGGTCTCCAAGAAGATTCAGATGAAGCTCAGCAAAATACGGGTGTGTGGAACAAAGCACATAACCTTTTCCCTTTAGGACCGAGACAGGCATACAAGAGAAAAAGGAGTCATGATCAGCTTCCTGTTGATAACAGGTGTCTGGCCACACACAGAGAAGAGACAAACAAACTCTAAATGTCAGCGTGTGTGGTGCAGAAGCTCCATACCGGGTTTACAAGGAGAGGGAGAGAGAAAGAGGCACTGCATCATTTATTCTATCCCTTAACCAGCATTTTGCACATGTAGACTTTATTGGGCAGGCCTCCTCGGTATATTTTGCGTGTCATGTTTTTGTTTTGTTTTTTTGTTTTTCAAACCCTCCCCGCCTCCAAACATCCATCCACTCATATTTTGAAACTTCAATTGTTGTTTACCGGCTAGCGTCTTCCGTGAACTAGACGCCCACTCTAACCACAACTTGCAGCTGCACCATGCAGCAAACTGGCTTGTGTGAATATGTCGAAATCAAAACAGAAGTTGGAGACCCCCTCCCAGCCGTCTCGATCCTGACCCCCCTCTACAGCGCCACATGCAGTTTAGTGCAGTAGAAGAAGCTGCTCGGCCCCTCAGTTTCACTCTAATCCTGTCCCCCCCCAGGCAAAACCTATTTCACTTCATGAAAAATATTTTGACACTGATTTAGATTTTGAAAAATGATACTCTAACTTCTATATCTGCTGTTGTCAAGGTTTTTTGTTTGTTGTTTTGTTATTGCTTACTAAGTATACTCGAGAGTATCTTCAGCCAAATTGTATGCTTGTGTCTTTCAGTTGCCTTACTTCATGAATGAGCTCACCCTGACAGAACTGGACATGGGCTCGACCACTCCCAGAATCCTCAGGGCATCTAAACCCTGCATTAACTATCGAGGCAAGAGAGAAATCAATTTGGAACCATAATACACTTACACACACACACACACACAGTGAACAACTAAAAGATGCACTGGCAAACATGAGCTCTGTGCACTTTATTTTTTTTTCTCTCTCAGAAGACTCTAGTTATTGTGCAATATTTGCCACGGAGAACATTCGAGTATCTCGTGTTTTTAAAAACACAGCACCTCCACACAGGCCATTCATAGTCAGATAGCTATGCCCATGGTAGAGATAACAAAGATAAGGGGTAAAATTCTAATCTTTGTTATCTATAAAGTTACAAGTGGTTTGGTGTTGCTTGTATAAAGCTGTCACAGATCTGGGTTCCAGCTTTCAGGGGATTTTTCTTTTGTTTGTTAACACTTAATGGCTAATGGTGAGCTTTGTTATCAAGATACAGTGCTAATTAGCGCTAAGCAAAATACAGATTAGATATTGCAATTTTACTAACCATGATAGGATGACAGTTGACTGTTGGTGAGCAAAATCATATTTTGTAGCATGCTGTGAACATGTCTGTGATCTGTTGGGCATTTTACCATTGAGTCTCGCTGTCGGGGTCTTCCTCTAGTGGCCATTTAAGGAACTGCAGGGTTTGGCACTCAAACACTGGTTTCATTTCTTAGTTCTGGAGATGTCTCCATGGTACAAACTGAAAAATAATTTAACTTTACTTTTGCAAAATTGCTCCCTTTTGGAAATCTCACTTATGGAAACACAACTTGAATTAAGACATATTCAGCGTTTTTGACCATTTATAAATATAGACAGTTCTGTACCACTTAGAGTAGCTGTTATCTATAGCTGATATTGTCTGAACATCAGCTCTACTATAAATGTCACTGTAATCTCTTGTCAAACATGAATGTGACTAACCTCAAACGGACTGTAGCCTAGTTTTATTTACTGTAGTTTTCTAGGTCACATAGACAAGTTTTTCATAAGCAAACATGACACTATATGTCAAAGCTTTCTTTCTACAAAAACTCCTACTCAGATTTTTTTTGCTATGACTTTGCTTTTTATATTTGGTGGCAGACGCCTCTGCAGTCCAGACTTCCAGACTTTAAACTGTCAAAACTTTAGATAATGTCATTTTTAAAGCTTGTTGGACAAAAAAACTCAGAAATGACATTTTGCCTCATGACTGGCCGTGGGTCTCATTCCCAGACTTTTTGCTGTGACTAATAAGTTCACAATTCTGAGACTGCGCTCTCCATCCAAACAACAACAACACTGGCGATCGCTGTGCTAACTTTACTGAAAGCAACCCTGTCCACACTGACAACAAAAAAGAACTAGTTAAACTGGAACGACTCAGCTTTTTCATCTTTATTTAAATTTTTGTTGCATCAGTTCACAAGAGTTGCCTCAAGTGAGTTGGAATTTCCAAGCACGACTGCTGTTTAGTCCTTCTAGTTGTGAGGCGAGCCAATCAGAAGAATGTTGGCCCAGATCGAGGGCAAAAACGAGGGGCTGCAACAAGACCCAGAACAAATAAATAAGGATTATTTTTGACTGCTGCGCTAGAGTCCAACAATAAAAATTTGGAGCAGGAAATGATATAATATGTAGTATAGTACAGGTCTTTTTAAAAGTATTTTATAGCAGCAGTAGAAACAGCAACATATGCAAGTTAGGGCCACATCATTACCTGGTATAACTTCTGTGGTTGTGGTTGGATGTGGTTGCTGCTAATTATAAAAAAAAAAAATAAAAAAAAACCCAGAGGAGATAACACAAGTCTTTGCTAAGACCTATAAAAAGAAAAACTGCTCCATTCAAGAACATGCAAAATATAAATTTTTGTACTGGGCAGTAACAGCTGTTTATTCACTCAGTCTGTCAGGCAGGAGTCGGTTCAGTAAAGCTCACATTTTTCTCTGTTCCTCGAGTTGCTGCCAGATTATCTGACCAACAATACAGGAGCTCATAACCCTGAGCTCCTGTATTGTTGTCTTGAGTTCGGCTAACTGTATGGATGTATGAGTGGAACTGGTGTACAGTAACATTTGATTCATGCAAAAAACAAAAACGACAAAAAACCCTTTAGCAGACATGCTACAGACTGTTGTACAGAATACAACTTATTTAAAGCTTAAGGCTTTGTTTAGAAGTCTAAAGAAATTTAATTCTGTTCTCATATACAGCACAGTCCATACAGGCAGGTTGTACTTCACGGCTCTTTAGCAGGTTTTATGGTTTTATGTGCTCCAGATAAATCGAGGCTTAGCTATGTGAGGTCTTAGCTCTGCATAACTATGCATGTTCTAGAGCACAAGCAGCTTTTACATGAATACTTCTGTGACTATTCAGTAATGCAGGCGCACTGAGCTTTCCTTTCGCTTGTACAACGTAACCTTTGTCATTCTACATTCTGTAACTGATCTCTCTTTTCATCTGTTTCGCATGCACAATCTTCTATTTCTCTTCCTGGTTTTCTCTTCCCCTTGCTTTCCCTTTCATTTCATCTTCCTCTTTGTGCCTGTACTCACTCTTTTCTCATCCCAACGCTATGAGTCACTGCTTCATTTTCATCACTGCAGCAGCACTCACATAACTCTATAATAAGGGCAGGAATTGATTGTGTCTCCAGCTGAGATGGCAACAGTAGTTCTTGGTTCAGTTCCAGACAAAACACCCATCAGAAGTCTCTCTAAACATAATCAGTTTGCATGGAGCTCGTTTTCACTGATGATGTTGATATTTTGTCAGTTTTTATCGCACTTACTCCCCAAACAGCTAAGGTTGCCAGAGGTTTCTTTTCTTTATCACAGACAGTAAGTGAATTGACAGATATCACTTACATTCAATTAAAATTTGTGATTATTTTTTATTTTTTTTTATTTTTTTATTTTTTTTAGCTGCATTTCTTGGAGGTTGGGGGCAAGTGTTTTATCTTATTTTTATGCCAGGTATTTCAGTTTTTAGGAAACTTTCAATCAAAATGGTCAGTTTAGGTTTCCTTTGGAAATTTCCACTGGTGTTGTAGGGGCTGAATCCTTCAGGCAGCTCAGGTCCTCCTTTATCTCGTCTCATGCCGCTCCTTCCTGTAACAATCCTGCTGAGTGCAATGGATCGATGAATCTTTTCAGCTGTGCATGTGTGCATGTCTTGGCAAGCAATTGTATCTACGTGCCTGCACATTTGTATTCATGCATGTTTGTTGTTACATGCTTTTTTTTTTTTTTAATGTCAGTTTCTGATGGACACAAGAATACAAGTAGCCTCCCTGTATATGTGAAGGTATTTCTTTGCAGTTTGTTTGGTTGGGCTTCACCCCAATTAGGGAAGCACTGCTCTGATCCAGCTGCTTACCGAGGTCATCTTCTTTGTCCAGACTTACAAAAACCCTGTGCCCCTAACCCAACCTGCCTCAGATCACACCTCTCAAAATTGGTGGGTCCATCAATGCCCTCTAGGCTCAGCTGATCGAAGCTGTTCTTTCAGCCTCACAGTCTTTCTGACTTCCTGTCTATTTTTAACCAGCTGTTCTGTCAGACATTACTAACTCTCTGTACTTTCTGTACTTTCATTTGTTCCAGGTCCTTTTTTTTCACCCCCTCGACTTTTGGTTTTGTCTTTAACGGCTTTAACTCTGTGTTTCTGTCTGGCACAGCAAACTTATGGCATTATCTAGTCATTTAACACAAACCAACGGTATCAAGGCAGCAAAACAGTGAAAACAAAGCATGCAGTTTCAGTCCTGTGTGTACTTTCCCCACATGTCAGCTCTTGTTAATATCTGAACAAGTTTCCATCATAATTTTTCCATTTTGATAGTACTAATACTTAAACAGCAACAACAAGTATCCAAAGCCGAAATATCTGTATTACAGATGATTTGTTAAGTAACAACCTATATTAACATCCCAGCATGTTTGGTCTTTTTGACCAATCATAGCACTTCAGAGGCTCTAACAGTCAAAACCAGGATCATAATGTGAACCCTGAAGCTAATGGGGATCCATTGCAGCCAAATTAGCAACAGTGTGACGCGTAAGTACTTAGAAGATTTAGTCAGAAACCTCCCACTGGCATTTTGAATAACTTAGGGAAGCTTTGTTAAGACAAATTAACAGTGAATTGCAATAATCCAAATGTGATGGATATAAAGGCATGATCATCAAGCTCCAGTTCAGCATGACACAATGGAACTTCACTTGGCACACCAAGGATACAAAGTTTCCATTACCTTACCTACCACAAAAGTGTCGGGAGCACAAACAAGGACTTCTGTTTTCTCATCATTAATGTGGAGACAACTGTCAGCCATCCCAACGTCTGAGCACCTGTGCAAGATCTGCAACTTAGTCCTTAAAGGAGAGATATAACTGATTGTTATCTGCATTGCAGTGATAAGAAAAAGTGCTTGAAATGTGCTAAAGTCAGATCCAGCATCAACCAAAAAGAGCATTCTCCTACATCGCAATGTTACAGGACCTTTAGGGGTCAGTATCTTGCCAAAGGCATAAACTTGAGCAGCCAGGAACCAAACCACCAACATTCCAGTTATTAGAACACTTTTTATAAAGGTGTGGGGCCATTATCTGCTCCAGGACAGCTTAAGTGCACCTTGACATTGATTCTCCAAGTCTCTGTATCTCTGTTGCAGGGATTAAAGACTATTCTTTCAAAAGATATTTCCTTTTTTGGTGTTTTTAATGATGATGTTGGACAGTGTGGTCTAACACATTAGTCAAGAATCTTCCTCACGTATAGAACTGATGACTATGAAGGTCATATATCATGCAAATTACATTGCACATTTTTTTTCAATCCCAAAAATGTTTCGTCAAGGATTAAAAAAAAAAAATCACTTTTGTTTGATGGGGAACAAGTTGACCCACAATAGCTGTCTCGCCCACCAGAGCCCACTGTAGGGGAAAAAGGTTTCAGATTAGACCCTTAATTCATCCTGTTCAGATTTAAAAGCCTGTTCTCGATGGGCTGTTGTCACGAAGCTGTTAAATAACTACCCAGGGTGTGGACTTTTTGGCTCCCCACTGCTGTTCATCAGTTCCTCATCTCTCAAACTTTGCTGCCCTCTAGTGGTGCCAAGAGAAACAACACTAACAAGTTTATAGTAAGTCTTTGCACACAAAGACCATGTGACTCTGTTTTATGAGGAGAGAATTGGGGGTGGAAACAAATGGGGAAACATGGGGGGGGGAGAAGTCTGAGCATACACAGCCTGCCCCAGTCAAGCCAAGCTTTCTATGGAGATTTTTGACAAGTTTCTACTGTCAGATTACAGCAAATTTGGTAGTACAGAGGTAACAAGAAAAGAGGAGGGAAAGGAGAGCCCTGTTTTTTGCAGCCAGATCTCCCTGCTGTTATCAAACAGAGGCTTAGGGAAAAGCTGTGTGCTCTCCAACTGTTCCGCCTACGTTTAAAGGATGTCTTCCAGTTTTTCCCTTCCTTCTCGGGGTGCTTCAGTGTGTCTTTCTCATCTAAGCAGAGAGATCAAGAAAGTAAAATCAGTTGGGTTCCCTGCTTTAGTGATGCTTGGAGGGGAATGAGAGTTGTCACAGAAAGAGCAGCACAGCTTTATGAGAATAGTGAGAGTAAGACTGAGACGAGAGGTGGTGAGGATGACTGTGACCTGGAAAATTCTCAATGTTTTAGCTTCAAAATTAGTAATTATGTTTCTGTCCACTGTCACTAATAGACTCAGATTGGGAAGCCATTTTTTACAATATAACAGTGATCTGCAAATCTTACATTTTGCAGTTTCATATCTTACTTTTTTTCCCCCTCATATCGACCTACCTAATAATCTTTTCTTTTTTTTTCCCCCTCAGGTCTGTGGTTTGACCTAGAGATGACCTACAGTGGCTCCTTCCTGATGACCCTGGAAACCAAGATGAACCTCATTCGCCTGGGCAAGGAGGGAGAAAGCCTGCGCCCAGGCGAATTTGGCAAAGATGGGTAAGACAGTCGATCTCCACCACAATACTGTGTGCACCTGTTGGAACAGCCTTTGTTGGATTTAATGCAGAGTTTTGTGGGGGGGGTTTCTTCTGGGACTTAAACAACGCGTGTGGTCTTTAGTATCTAGTACACTGTCCGGTACCTCACCTGTTTCTCTCAGTGTTTTGTCTTTTCTGTCTCCTATACCTCTCCCCCCCCCCCTTCTTTTTCCCTGCTGTTAACTTTGGATTCTGCCTATATGGGGTTGTTAATCGGATGCATTTCTTCCCTCGGTGAGTGCTTTAATCAGCATCAGCTTTCATTTTCCAGTTACAGTTTCTCTAGTTTGGGAGTCGTCATTTCCTAATACCAGCTATAATCTCATTAGCTTTTACTTCATCTCTCTCCATTTTCATCCCTCAGATTACGTCTTTGTACTACAGAGCAGTAACATGTTAGTATGTTAATGTAAGTACAGATCAGGAGGCACAGATTCCACTTTTTTCAAGTCCTGGTATGTTGTGACACTCTGTACTACTGTCAAGAGTTATTAGAAAGCTCTGAAAGAGTAAAAAGTATCTGACAGCAGAAATAATTGATTTTCTGACATTAAATAAGGATAAGGTCATGTATTGACAGTCATCTGTGCCATCCATCCATTTCTCATCCAGTCACTCCTGTCAAAGGATCACTTTTCTTGTGTTGAGCAAACTTCAGCTAACCATACAGATAACCCACTGTCTAAAGACAAGAGAAAAAATAATAATCTTTCTATCTTCTGGCTTTAGTCAGCTCGGGGATTTCAGCAGCTGTCAGGAGACATTGGCCATTCTGCCAAGCATGCCAAAGAGGCATTTGGAAACTAAACATCACGTCTAAGAGTGATTAGACCACTGGGCCTGAACCAAAGTCGGCTGTCAAAAATTCCTCTGTCTCACAGTACAATCAAAAGAAGAACTGAGAACATGTCACATGACAGATACGGATACAGGTGTCCTGTCAATTCTTCCATTGCCTTTTGGTGTAAATGGTGCAAATTAAAACCACTGGTCTACAATATGAATGTTTGGGGATTCCCAAAAATAATAGAAAGGGGGCTTTTTTTTTTTTCAAGGTCTCATGAGGAAACAAGGTGTACACCACCTGAAAAATTGTGAAAATAATTTTCGTGAAGCTTTGTTTTTCTTTTCTTTTTTAGTAACTTACTAAGTTGTTTATTAAAACAGCGTTATAAGCATATGTGCATGTGAGTAATCATAGATGGCATATTAAAAACAATAAAAAACACAAAGCAAAACCGTTAATAAATGCATAGAAGCCAGCACATTACAATCCTCATTTATTTGTTCATGTGTTTCTAGATACAGGCCACGAACTTACTGCTTGGCTGACAGTGATGAAGAGTCATCCAGCGCAGGTTCATCAGATGAGGAAGACTCCTCAGATGTTTCCAATGATTTGACTGGAGCGGAGGGGTGAGTGTAAAGGGGCGTGCTTTTTGTAATCAAAGGACTGTAAATGTAAACAGGAAATGAGTGTTATGATTACTTCAGGTTACAAAAGTACTGGTTAAATTTAATTGGAACTGGGACTGTCTAAAAAAAAATGTATGTGTAATTCATTTCTGATAACTAATTCTAAAATAATTTCACCTGTCACATCTGTATTTATTTCACTAATAAAACTAAATAATAGAAGAAATCAAAATGAAAAAATAGAATTACTGGATTACAGGAAAGTTTGCATTGTTTAACCCAAATCTTCCTTTTAATAAATACAGCTTTGTTGGAGGACATAAATCGAGCAAGATCATGCGCTTTGTGGACAAGATCACAAAGTCCAAATATTTCCAGAAGGCCACAGAGACAGAGTTCATCAAAAAGAAAATGGAAGAAGTGTCCAACACACCGCTGCTGCTCACGGTGGAGGTGCAGGAGCTCCAAGGAACACTGGCAGTCAACATTCCCCCTCCTCCTACTGACAGGATATGGTATGTGATGAAAGTCTTGTCCTGCTGTGTAACCTGTGGAATGCACAGAGTGAAGGTGCAGGTTTACCAGAATGACAACAACACGTTTGTTGTAAACAGTTTTTTAGACTCCAGATACCTTTACCCTAAACTTAAATCCAACTACCTTTGTTTATTAAGTAAACTGTGAGGATACCCGGAACTGGTGGAATTACTCAGCTAAATAAATGTGTATTTCTTTATACAGTCTCTTACTGCCCTCTAGTGGTGGCCATATGTCAGTCGTTAGCCGTGATGGTGAGGGTGTTGATTGTTTTCTGGTGCAGGTATGGCTTCAGGACACCACCTCACCTGGAACTGAAGGCACGACCTAAACTGGGAGAAAGAGAAGTCACTCTGGCTCATGTCACAGACTGGATAGAGAAAAAACTGAAGCAGGAATTCGAGGTATCGTAAACACAACATTTCTCTTTAATTTTTGTAAGTCACTGACACAGTCATACTTCGGAGCACAGCAACATTTATTTATGGTTCCGTACAGAAGGTAGAGCTAAAAAGACACACTTTGCTGATGTGCTTATGGTCTTCGTCTATGTATGGATTTATGTATGCATATTAGTATGTAGGGTAAAGTGTAGAGCAAGGCAGTGATGCCAGCAGTTGTAGTCCTCAACCATGCGCACAATTATGACAACAGCAGATGGTGTTTAGAGGATTTGATGCACTTGAGACACATTTTTGGGTGCATGCACTTTTGTAATGGAGTGGAGGTTAAAAACAAGTGTTAACATCATTAGCTGTAGATTGTTACACAGTCAACATTTCAGCTCCTTAATTACCTTTTTTGGCAGTTTTTACTCATCTGGCATGTTAGTTAGGGAGCTGCTGCTACTTCACATCAAAGGGATTCAGTTGAGTGGGTTCAAGCATCTGACTAGGATGCTTCCTGAACACCTACCAATGGAGATGTTTCACTCAGACCCAAGACACACGGAAATCCCTAGAAATTATTCAAATTTTCCACCCATTTTCAGTCTAGTCAATTAATGCACTAGGAACATGAGTGCATTTTATTAATAAACTGGGCAAATTAACCACTTCACTTTAGGTTTCACGCTGAATCAAGCATATTAAATACTGCCTGTCCATTATCTCTCCATCTTTTAGAAAATCCTTGTAATGCCAAACATGGATGACGTGTGGCTGCCGATCATGCATTCTGCCATGGACCCACGCACAGCTGGTGGCCCTTTAGTTGGCCCCCCAGTGGACCCAGAGCCTTCCCAGCCAGAGAGGGAGAGCACCAGCCAGCCATGATGATTGTTTACAGTATTTCCTAACTATTACAGGGTCTTAGAATGGAAACCGGAGCCAAAGTAGATAGGTCTGACGCTACTGTAACACGAACACATTCCCATAGAATAGACTATGAATTCTACAAGAACAAGGTAGAGTCGACCAAATAAACACTAATGACAAACAAACTGTTGCTTGCTGCTCCCTTAAGTGGTATTTATCAGAGGATAGATTGATTTGTCTTTTAGAGTTTAAGGATGGACATATGAAGGGAGTCACGTTTGGCTCAAAACTGGGAGGGGGTTAAGCTAATAAGAGGAGAACATATAAGTATATAATGTGCTATGAACATGTCAATGTGAGAGCATTCACCACATACCTTACAGCCTGCACGTGATGAGACAGTGAGACGGCGCATGGTAGGCCTTTTTAGTTTAGAGACTGAGCAAGTGGTGCTCACAGCGTGATGTATGTAGATTTTTCTAGAGAAACAGGCGAAATAAATCAGATACTTGATGTTTATTTACCGAAAAAGATTAAACCTTTAAGTGGCTTTGTGTCAGCGACTTTTAATCAGGTGTTAACTTACAGTATTGATTTGTGCTGTGACCAGATCTTGAACACCCCGTTCACTTGCCAAACCCTGTTCTTTTTTTTTTCTTTTTCCTTGTTTTTTTTATTAATGCCGCTGATGCCATTATCCGTGTTAACATGGAAGAAATGCTCAAGAGCAAACATGCGTCATGTAGGAACTGTCGTTCACAGCGTAAATTTAATGCTTATGACAAGTACGCAACAAATAAGTGCAACGTTAGAAATGCTACATAGAATTTAAAATGATAGAGACTATAAGTGTATGTCTGAGAAGTAAGAGCCCTGTAACACGTCTGCTGAATGTACGTACGGGTGTTTGTGGCTTCAGTTGTTTTTGAATGGAAACGTCTTTTCTCCCGGCAAACATTTGACTGGGATATGCAAATTATTGCACAAATACTAATGAAGGTTTTCTTATGATAAACACTAGCTCACCTTGCATATCATTTTAGACATGTCCTATTCGATAATCGGGCTTACGGAGAGCTGAGTGGCTTATTTATCGATGCACTTAACAGTTTTAATTAAGATATGTGACAGTGCTTTAAAACGACTTTAACCTCCACACTGTATGTAGAAGGACACTTCAGTGAAGCTAAGGTACAGACTGGTTCATAAACCTATTGCCAAGAATGTGCACCCTTCTGGGGGAAAAAGAAAAAAAAGCTCTTTAACTGTGTTTCTAATCTTAACCAAAGTCCTTTAATTAGGCCCAGAGTTGGACTGCTCTTTCTGCTCACAGGTACACATCTTGTATTGACAAAGCGTTGTGAAGTGACATTTACAGATGTACTACAGTACATGCGTTAATGTTGAGGGGTTTTTTTTTTTTCCCTTGTATTTTGGAAGTCTAAGTGGGTTATGGTTTCAGGTTTTGTGTCAATGTTTTTGGTATAAAGAGAATTAAAAGAGAATTTTTTGATGATATATGTAAAGCTCATGAAGTTATTTGTATCTGTGAATTATTCATGACTTTTTAAAATTTACATTTTAATTTCAAAGCCAAATCCAGTGATTATGTGTATCTGCCTTATTTATAGAGCAAAATAAATCTTGTCAAAGCTTTTTATTGTTGTTTTTTGCTTTCTCACAATTTGGGTTGCAAATGCTTAGTTTATCTTCTCTAGCAGTGGGTCTTGTTTTCATAATAGAATAATAATAATTTGATGTTGGGCTCAGTTCATCACTTAAATCACGTTGATTTTTATTAAAGCTTATAGTTGGAGCTGTAACCATCTCTTTATTGTACCTAAAGGTATTATAGGTAAAGAACTCAAGAACTTCATCGTTTTCTTTCACGTCTGGAAGTTTTAGTTGTGATGTAACTTTTTCCAGTCCTTACATACTGTTTTATAACTGTTGCCATCAAGAGACGGATATGTTTCAATGCACATATTAAACAAATATGTAGGACTGTTTTCTTCCATTAGCACAGCATCACTAAATTTAGAAATATTCTGTTTTAGAGTGATGCTGAAAAACTAGTTCATGCATTTATTACTTCTAGGCTGGACTACTGTAATTCGTTATGATCATAACTGACAGGAAGTGGAATTGATTCACTGAACACTTCTTCCCTATTCCTTTCTTTTCTCCTTCTGGCAATTTTATTTATACAAGACATTTTATACATGAGACCGAATGTGTACGGAAACTGAAGGCATTAAAGACAGAACAAAGCAAAACAACAACACTTATTGACCTGTGTGAACAAAAAGGTTTTGAGTCTGTTTTTGATCTCAAGTCAGCAGGCTGCTTGTTCCAGAAAACTGAAAGCACCCTCAACAGACTGAGATTTGATTCTGAGAACAGTTAAAAGACCCAGTCTGGGTTTTTGACAGTCAGCAAGTCAGAGACATACTGGGTGGCCAAACCATTGAGAGCTTTGTGAACTAATAGAAGAATGTATATATAGCACTGGGAGCCAGTGAAGTAACTTCAAAACTAAGTTAATGAGGTCAAATTTCCATCTACCTGTACGGATTCTGCCTGCTGCATTTTGAATAAGCCAGAGATGTTGTGCTGATGATTTGGTCCTTCAAATAGAGTGCTGCAATAATATAACCAACTTAAACCCATGAATGAGATGAATGCATCTCATAGTCAGTTTGAGACAGGAATTTTATAGTCCTAGATATAACCTTTAAGTGATAGAAGGCAGTATTTAAACCGTATTTATGTGGTTATCAAAACAAAGATCACTGCCCAAAATGAGGCCATAAATTGAATCTAAATATTTGTCTACTCTCTTACAGGCTCCTCCAGCCCTCTCACAGTTGTTGGCTGGAGATAAAATGTTACCACAGCATTAAGAAATTAGCTTTGAACATGTCAGTAACTCCTAGAAATGACTTTTATTCTGTAAGCGGTCGTAAATAAGCGCGTACATCCTGTGTGTTAAAACTCCACAGCGACTGGTGTCTGACTGAGACTGCGCAGACGCCAGCTACGGAAGTTTACGGTTGCCTAGTAACCTTTATCGACTGTACCCGTAACGCTACCGTGGTAAGTTGTATCCTAAATGCAAAATTTAATTATATCATTGGTACGATATAGTACGATGGTATTGGTACGCAAACTCTAAATTGTTCTTTTGACTATTAAAGCGCCAAAGTCAGGTTGACAGTTATTATACTGTGATCCTCACAAACCCTCTCTATTGTTGAGGACTTAGCGCGAAGCTAGCAAGAATACAGAAACATAGCTAATTTTAAATACAAGGAAGGTATTTGTTACCCATAAGCCCAGCCCGGAAATCTTCAGATTTCCACTTGATATTTTATTCATTTTCAAGTAGGCTCAGAAAAACTTGAATATATAAGGTGAGTTCTGGTCAACACATGAAATTGTAAAAATCAATAATGAGTGCAATGTATTTACTAATTTAATTTCATTGTGTATAATGAAAAACGGCAAATGGCCTGTATTTGTATAGCGCTTTTATTTAGTCCCTAAGGACCCCAAAGCGCTTTACACTACATTCAGTCATCCACCCATTCACACACACACATACACACACTGGTGATGGCAAGCTACATTGTAGCCACAGCTGCCCTGGGGCGCACTGACAGAGATAATGATTGTTTCTGATCATTATTATTTATTAATTACGAAGGACCCACCCTGATTCCATAGGTTAGGGAAGCAGACCTATATGGACCTTAGTGGAAGGGCAACACACAACAATATGACCTCTGTTTTGCACTCATTTAAGTGTAAGAAACCGTAGGACACTGTATTTTTTATATCCAAAACTCATTGAGCAGTCTTATATAACATTTCCACGATTCAAAGGTAAAATAGGCTGCAAAATCTAGACTGATGCTATTTTGACAAATAATTTGACCATGAGGGAGCGTGGACATAGAAAAAAATCGACCCCTGTGTACCTGTAGATGTGATAATGCTGGGGCAGAAGTGTATTATCCAATGCTAACTAGAAATTTCTGAGTTTAATATTAGATTAAACCATTTAAGAGTCAAAACTTGACTCCAACACAGCACTCAAAGAGTAAATGGTAAATGGTAAATGGCCTGCATTTGTATAGCGCTTTTCTAGTCCATAGGACCCCAAAGCGCTTTACACTACATTCAGTCATCCACCCATTCACACACACATTCACACACTGGCGATGGCAAGCTACATTGTAGCCACAGCTGCCCTGGGGCGCACTGACAGAGTAAGTCATGAGTGTGTAAGTCATGGGGTGTCGAAAGCAGCACTCAAATTCAGCAGAACTAAAACTGAACAACCACCTGAACAGGTATCAACTAGAATATAATTTTTCAGTTTCAAGAGAGAAGATTTAACACTGTGGAAAAACCCTGAAACCTGATTAAAAGATTTCATAGATATTGTTTAGCCAAAAGACTCCAGACATCCACTTCCAAATTTTGTTTCTTTAAGAATGACTGGACTACTGTTTGGCAGTTTTGCATTTATAATTGAGAGAACACCACAGTCTATTAAATCAAAAACCAAGATGGCAGGCAGGACATCTGTTATAGAAGTGAAACATGTCATATGACATCTGAGAAAAGAAAACATGTTCAGAATCTTCAAACGTGGCAATAGCTGACTAATAAAAAAGGGATTAGCGCCACAAGTTAAAATATTTGCTCTTATATTTTCAGCATTGCTAAGAAAAAAGTCGGAAAATTTCTCAAAAGCCCTCTCTCTCACCATTAGCCTTTGACCTTTGGGGCAAATACACATATTAGTCACCTGGAGAAAATATAAATCTTCATGTGAAGTTTTAGGTCCAATGCAGAACCCAGGAGATGATGATGGAAGGGAGGAAAGCTCCCCCCGAAATGGGACAGATCCCAACCTGCAGGATGGAAGTGACGACGCTGAAGAAGACAGTGGAGCGACTGCCTCACATTACAAAGAGGTTTAAGATGTGTATCTGCTGAGGTTTTGTTTCCTTACTTTGTTGATATTTTAGCAACAGGTCATTGAACACTGATGCAGTTTGGATGTTTGGTCAGGTGCTGTGCTGCTGCACTCACAGTCTTAACTGTTGGATGCACAAAATATTGCAGTAGTGTTAGTCATTTGGCTCAAATGGAATCAGCAGTTTGGACCCTCATGACAGGATCCATTCTTAAAGAAGTGTGTCCTCCTTCTTTGCAAATTTTACATTTTGCAAAACCACTCACTCAACCAGATTGGCCCCTTTGGTGGGCAGGTTCATGTTTGACATCTTCAGTCTAACAGTTCTCAATGTCTAAATCACAGCAGCTATTAAGGAGCTCTATTCATGCTTCATGTTTGTCTCCGGACTCACAGGCTCAGTCACTGCCACAGCCAGAGAGCCCTGCTGCCCAGCGTTACCATGACCTCACTATAATGGATGAAAACCTCCCTGCGGCCACAAATTTAAGTAAGTCACACATTAATCCTCTGTGGGATTTACTTCTATATATTCTATAGCAATATGTACCCTTTTTACATGATTATTTATTTTTTGGTTAAATGATGCCTTTCACTGTATTTCAGTGCAAGAGGATATTGCTCAGATGGCTCACCGTTCACACACATCGGAGGAGATGGAGGATCATGAGCCACTGCCAGAAGATGAGGAAGAGGAGTTGATCATTCTTGATCCTGAGCATGTTTGTAGCTTCACCTTTAATCTTTACATGACCAGTGTTTACTAAATAATGAATCGATTTTTGTCTTAGTGCTCATCAGAAAGAAAATTGAATTATGATGGATGTGAAGCATTAATACTACATATCTTTGTCTTCCACTGGGACGTTACTGATACTATATTTAATCTGTTGGCAGCCCGTGGTCAGAAGACAACAAGCTGCTCTGACAATCCAGCTTAGAAAACAGCTGGAGAGGATTAACCAGACACTGAGGGAAAAGGTCGGCCACTTCTCTGACCAAAAACTCTCTCCATCTTTGCTCAGTTAATACACTGATTCACACATGCAGGAGCAAACAAGCTAGTTTCTATACAAACAAATGCAACTTTTCTATTTAAATGTCCAGAAGATGGTGCTGTAGAACTGTATGGCAACTGCAGAACACTTCACATCTTCTGTATTACATACGACAGGTGTTTAGGAAAGATGCAACACCCACAAACTGTTTACCTTTCCAAGAAAAACACTTGTTACAGGGTTAAGGTGTGAGGCCTTCATCACTCAAATGGGTAATGATGACAAACACAATATATTAAATGTCATGTATGGTATATATAGCGAATATTGATTTATAGTACAGTATATTTCATATGGTAAATGGCCTGCATTTGTATAGCGCTTTTCTAGTCCATAGGACCCCAAAGCGCTTCACCCCCTGGCGATAGCAAGCTACATTGTAGCCACAGCTGCCCTGGGGCGCACTGACAGAGGCGAGGCTGCCGGACACTGGCGCCACCGGGCCCTCTGACCACCACCAGTAGGCAAACATGGGGTTAGTATCTTGCCCAAGGATATTTGGCATACAGCCAGGAGGCAGCCTGGGATCGAACCACCGACCTTCTGATTAGTGGCTGACCTGCTCTGCCACCTGAGCTACAGCCACCCCAGCATATGTAATGAGTTGAAATTTAAAGCACTTTGTATAAAACATTTTAAGAGTTCCCCTCATTATCTGAATATGTTCACAGAATGGGTTCACATAATGTTAACATAATGACTAATGTTTGAAGGTCACAGATTTATTTTTAAAATGTCCCCAAAAGGGTTACAATGTTGGAAATAAGTTACAAATACAATAAAATCTTTTTCAGTTCCAGTTCCAACGGGCAACCACTAATAAGTAGAACCAGTACTTTTATACCAGGCTTTGTCCTGGATGAAGGAAAGCCATTTTAGTACCCAACATAAAAGCATGTATAAAGTCGGTTATCGTCTAGAATTATTGATTTTTCTGTGGTTTCTAACTGCTCTCCTCCTCCATCAGCATGCAGTTGCAAAGGATGATGCTAGCCACAATCAGGAATTAGGTGTGGAGGTCTTCAGGATTCAGGAGCATCTGGTCAGACAGCAGAACAGGCTGCATGACCTCCATGAGACCAAGAACCAAGCCGAAACCAAACACCAGCAGGTTCTGAACCAGCTGGAGGAGATAAAGAGTCAACATTCCAGCATGACCAGAAAGGTCTGCGAAGCCAGAGCCAATGGTGAGCCTGGACTGTTATTTAGAGGTTGTGTCTTTGTGCTGATCCAGGATTAGTTTTGATTTTATATGACTCTTGATGTCTGTCCCAATGACCACATTACGATTCCGTTTTTTTTTTTAAAAGAGAACTTTATTGCTACTATTATCCTCCATCCGAATCAAGCTTCATTCTCTGTTTGGGGTTGTTTTCCACTGTGAGTTCACTCGTACTACTTATGATTGTTACTCAGCCTGCAGTAAAATAAAATAAAATGCTGTAAAATTCAATTACATTAGGATTCCACTTTATGCAACTTCTTTATATTCACCCCTTAGGTTTACACGTTTCAGCCAGAAAGCTGGAGCTTTAAGATCAACTATTTTTTATGCATTTGGCTTTATGTTAGTATAAGTGAGAATCTGATGGATGTGAAACCCTAAAAGTTCAATGGCGCAAGTTAAGAAGTTAAAATAAATGTAAACAGATTTTATAATTTTTTAATCTTTCCCTTTTAAAAGCAGCCTTTGTTGGGCCTATGTAATACTGTTTGAGCAACAGAAAGGCAACATCTGTATCTGTTCATGTTTCTGAAATTGTGATTCGAGCCATTATGTTTATGCTCTCTCCTCTGTTCTCCCTCAGAGTCCCAGCTACAGGCACAGTTAGACAGCATGACACAGTATCTCATCTTCATCCAAGGAGTCAGTGAAGGTCTGCGCTCTGAAGTCAAAACCATGAATAACGCTAGACGCAAAGCGAGAGCTGAGAAGACCCAGGCAGAAGACCAGAAATTAAAGCAGGTAGACACTCACATGTAAATTATTACGATTTGATTGTATTTGTCAATATATACACTATCTGGTATATCAACATAATTTTAACTAAGCGAAAATACTCATCTGTTACATCAGGATTTATATGTGGAGCGACTAACAAAGGAGTTGGACAGGCTGACGCAGCAGATAGCCATGTATGAGTCCAAAACCAGTGCTCATGCAGAGGAGACACAGACAGCCAAAGAGGCTCTCTCAGAGGTAACTGCTGTGCCGTAAAAGGTTATATGCTGCATCTTTACATGAAAAGATGAGCACTTTATCCCTGCAGCTTTAACAAGAATTAGTCGCCCACCACACCTTTTTTGGACATAAAGCAAAATAGTGAGCTAGTGAGATAAGGTGCTAGTTAGTGGTGGGTGATTTCACTATTAAAAGTGTCAACTTTCATATTACCCATAGCAAATAAATATGTCATTGATGTGAATATTGCTTTTATATCGATTAGTAAAACTGAAAACATTAAAACAATAGTCCAGTTCATTTATCCAGTGACTGATTGAGTGAAAATTTTCCTTGATATATGGATTCACATTCAAGTACTTGCATTTAGGTATCTAGAAATGGACAAGACAACCTGCTGGAGTTCAAACTGTGCATCAGAACAGGTCTCTTAAAGGTGATTTAAGTGACCTTGAACGTGGCATGGTTGTTGGAGCACATGAGACAGTCTTTTTTTTTAAACTGCTGATATACTGCACAACCAGGAGAAAATATTCTTTGAGCAGCAGTTGTCTGAGACAAATTGTTTGATGCCACAGATCAGAGGATAATGGCCAGACTGTCATGTTTTGGCTGTGTGCAGGCAGGAGACGACCCAAATGCAAACTCACGGGGAGTAAACTCAAAAGCACAGCTTTATTGCTGGGAAACAGGCGATACGACAATACGAAACTAAACTGGGAAAAACTAATTATAATATGCACAAGAAGACACAGCGAGAATCACACACAGCTATGAGGGACGACGCGACATGGAACAGAGGGTGATTCTGACATAAATATACAGAAGGTAATGAGTGAGGTGGGAACATATGGGAGCACAGCTGAGGACTAGGGGTGCAAATATTGAACCTCTCGATACAGTGCTTTCGGTTCGGTACGCATATGTATCGAACAATACAAAATTTATAATTTATTTTATCAACTTTCCTTCTGACGATGCTGTCTGTGTTGAGCGCTCAGTGTATCTGCGTTCGACTACTCCGCCTAGGCTGCACTGTCGAGCGCAGATCCACTGAGCGCTCAACACAGACAGCATAGTCAGAAGGAAGAGCGCAGGGCAAGCTAGCGAGACAGAAGTTAAGCTCTCCTTGCAACATGGCAAATTGAACCTCCCCCACCCTCATTCAGATCTGGCGTTTGGAATTATTTTGGTTTTCATGTGACGTATGACCCTGAAGGTAAGCGTCATGGACTAAAGTAAAACAGTATGTTGGATGTGCCACGCAATGCTCAATTACATGGGTGGGAACTAGTGTGTTAGCGCAGTTAGCTCGTTAACGTGTTGGCCGTCTAGCCCCATGCAGGGGTAGCTCGTTAACGGAGATTTGCCGTGTTGTGGCGTTAACGTCATTTCAACGAGATTAACGCTGACAGCACTAGTGGGAACACAACGAATATGACTGCACATTTACACCGACATCATCCTAGTGCAAAGACAAGTGGAAGCAGACAAAAACAACAAGCATGCATGCTACAAACTTTACCCGAGTCATTTAGACAGCCGTTAGCACATGATTCTCCTTATGGGGACCTGATATGTTTAATATTGTGGCGAGCTCAGACAAGGAGGAGACGGAGGTGTCGTTTGGTCTTGCTTCCCGTGAGCTAGCCAGGGAGCACAGCCGTTTATTGACATCTGCAGAAGAACACTGCCGCTAGCTAACTGCTCAGCGCGGCAACCGCACAGCAACAACAACACACAGAGCGCCCTCTGACCCCGGAAGGACACACCGTCGCAGCGAGAAGGCGTCACCCGTCACTATGGCAACATAAACAAAACATAACTGTACAAACAGAACCCCGAACAGCCCTGACCCGCTACATAGCCCCCACCTAAGGGGTCAGTCGTCCCCGACTACCCCATTACCCCACACAAAGTCCTGCAAATGTCCAGGTGCCTTCTTTTGGCGCACCGGCCGGTCACGACCGGCGGGGGAAAAGTCACTCGGGTCAGAACATGGGGTGCCACCATCATCCCACTTCTGACACCAATGTGGCGAGCTCAGACAACGAGGAGACGGAGGTGTCGTTTGGTCTTGCTTCCCGTGAGCTAGCCAGGGAGCACAGCCGTTTATTGACATCTGCAGAAGAACACTGCCGCTAGCTAACTGCTCAGCGCGGCAACAGCACAGCAACAACAACAACAACACACAGGGCGCCCTCTGACCCCGGAAGGACACACCGTCGCAGCGAGAGGGCGTCACCCGTCACTATGGCAACATAAACAAAACATAACTGTACAAACAGAACCCCGAACAGCCCTGACCCGCTACAATATGCTGCTGAGAATATAGCCCAGAAGAAGCGTATAGTATAGCTTTTATTTTGGAAAGAGCCATTTCTCTGTAATAAACTCTCTTTTCCAAAGATGAGTGATTCCTCAATCAGATACAGGTGTTACCGCGCCAGATCCGCGGCCCCGAACCGTAGTAAGGAAACCTCTGGCAGTTACTTGAAGGTTCCGTAACTGACTCGTAGCCGGCAACAGCTTACTATACAGGTCAACTCCGCTAGCAAAAAGATCGAAGGAGGCGTAGGAAACTGCTTCACCGAACTTTATTTCTTCTCTAAGGCACGAACACCGCGTACAGTGGGCTGAAACAGTTTACTCACAGCGAGCATCGCCGACACAACTCTGGCTGTCGAGGGAGTTATTATATTCCTTTTATTTATTTTCTTTTCGTCTCTTCTGTAGCTAACCGTTACTTTTTCCCCTTCTCCGCTCTCTCTCTTCACACACACACCAGGCAGTCCCGCTACACACATCCCGAATACATTTCCCATCAGGCTTCATCCTTAAAGGGCCATGCCTGTAACACAGGGCTTGCAAAATCGCTAGCCCGGGCTAGCGATTTTTCCAGTCGGGCTACCAAAATCTATCTCTGCCCTGCCCGTCGGGCTATTGTAGGAAGAAAAATATATGTCAATGCTTTTGCATTCTTTCGGAAATGTAGCTGGGTAATTATGTCATTGGCATCGGTGAGCCACTGTCAATATGTGACATATTGAAATCGCGTTTGAATTTGCGCTTGTTTTTTGCTTTCACTTTGCAAATGTCCAGGTGCCTTCTTTTGGCGCACCGGCCGGTCACGACCGGCGGGGGAAAAGTCACTCGGGTCAGAACATGGGGTGCCACCATCATCCCACTTCTGACACCAATGTGGCGAGCTCAGACAACGAGGAGACGGAGGTGTCGTTTGGTCTTGCTTCCCGTGAGCTAGCCAGGGAGCACAGCCGTTTATTGACATCTGCAGAAGAACACTGCCGCTAGCTAACTGCTCAGCGCGGCAACCGCACAGCAACAACAACAACAACACACAGGGCGCCCTCTGACCCCGGAAGGACACACCGTCGCAGCGAGAGGGCGTCACCCGTCACTATGGCAACATAAACAAAACATAACTGTACAAACAGAACCCCGAACAGCCCTGACCCGCTACAATATGCTGCTGAGAATATAGCCCAGAAGAAGCGTATAGTATAGCTTTTATTTTGGAAAGAGCCATTTCTCTGTAATAAACTCTCTTTTCCAAAGATGAGTGATTCCTCAATCAGATTTATTTTTTTAATTACTTTTGTTTCAGCAACATTAAATTTAAAAACTGTACTTTTGAGTTAAAATATATATTTATAATTTTAATAAATGACAAATTAAAAAGGCATGAACATTTTTTTGTATCGAAAAAATATCGAACCGTGACACCAAAGTATCGAACCGAACCGAACCGTGAATTTTGTGTATCGTTGCACCCCTACTGAGGACAATTACGCATAACAAGACAGGGAGGATACGGAACTGAAAATACTAACCCAAGGTGCAGACCTTAAACGTAACACAGGAAGAACACAGAGACACAGACAGGAGGGGAGAGAGAGCACGGAGAGAGGACTGACATCATGGGCAGGGGAAACATGGGACAAAACACGAGGGGAAACAACGCACAGGAGCTCAGAATTATATAAACACAAATATACAGAGGGAGACGTAGGAGCAATTACACAAGGAAATCTGACAACCAATAGCTAAACATAACAACCTAGGGACTAAAACGTTAAACTAACAAGGTGGACTCAAACCATAATACAAAATAACAAAACACAAAAATTCAAACCGCTGGGTCATAAGACCCGGGATCATGACACAGACTTCTTTGAGCTGATAGGAAGACAACAGTAAGCCAAATAAACACTTGCTAGAACCAAAGTATGCAGAAAGAGCACCTCTGAAGGCATGATTTGTAGCAGATGGGATACAACTGCAGAAAATCACTAAGGGTGAATCTCCCTTCAGATAAGAACAGGAAGTGGAGGCAATTCACACAGTATCAGCTGTTCAGGATGGTGCTGGTGTAATGGTGTGGGGGATATTTTATTGGCACACCTTTGATCCTTCAGTATCGACTGAGCACTGATGAAATACCACACCTACCTGACTCTTGTTGGTGCTCATTCCTTTATGACCACAACCACATATTACCCATCTTCTAATGGCTACTTCCAACAGGATGTTGAACCATGTCACAAAACTCAGAACATCTCAAACTGGACTCTTGACCATGACAATGAGTTCACTGTAGCCAGCAGTCACCACATCTCCGTCCAACAGAGCATCTGTGAATCTGTGCCACAATTTAAAAAAAGGCTGTTTTGAAGGCAAGTTTGTCCAACCTGAACTACCTGTGACTGATGAAGTGGCTGGTGGGTGTATCTTACTAGTTGATTTAATGATGTAAATGGATACAGTCAACACAAAAATATTTGGATGAGAGAAAAAGACAAACAGGTTATGTTTTTGTCTAAGTTTACTAACTCATGAATGAAATAAGAATTCTCTGATTATGGCAGTCGTCAAACAACATCAGTCATTCATTTTTACATCTTTGTGCAGGCTGAGATGGAGATGGAGTCACTGTTGGTGGCCCGTAAACAGCTGCTGCAGCAGTGGAGCAGCTGCCTCATGGGGTTGAGGAGACGAGACGAGGCCTTCGGTGCGATGCAGGAAGTCATCCGGTGAGACTGATGGATGTGGGAAGCTGTTTCTGATTCATGTCCTACTGAGTAAACGTTAAAGGTGCTAATGCGCTTCAAGTGTACATGTAACAAATGATGACAGTGCTCTAAACATGTCTACAGAAAATGACAGATGTCTATAAAAAATTTATTTTTAGAACACTCAATGATAATATTAACCCTTATTTGATTTTTTTATTCAAAAGTAACACAGAGCAAAAAGTGAGCAGCCATTCATTTTTTTTCTGTTCTTCTCAGTGAAACCAAGCACCAGGTGATCTTGCTGGACAAGGACATTGATGGCTACAAGAAGTCCATCAATGCAGAGCAGGAGCAAAATGAGATACTGACACTGCAGCTGAATTGGTCTCAAATGGACTGCACCACTACCAGAAAGCTCATCAGTGACAAGCAGGCTCAGCAAGAGGCCCTGCAGGCCCACTACAGCACATTCCTCCTCACTCTGCAGGAGACAGAGCGAACCCTCACTAGACTCTCAAAGGTCAGTGTTTGTCCAGAGAGCAGTCGTGGTACAAGGTTAGAAACATTACACTGTCTGATTTTGTTTTTGTCTTTTTTTAATCTCACCCTTAATTTCTCCAGGAATTTGGGTCACTCCAGGCTCAAGTGAACGATCAGAGTAAGCAGCTGGAGAAAGAGAGTTCTGCACGGCTGGAGCTGGAAAACAACATCATGAGCTCCATGCAGCATAAGCTCCTCCACAACAACGCTGCCAAGTACTCCCAACTGCTCACTGAGAAGATATCCAGACTCAAAAAAGAGAAGGTAACTAAAAGCAGGAAAGTATTGAAAATGCTTAGACTGTCATAACACTCTTATGATAACACTCTTCAGACCATTCACACTAAATCCCCTTTCTTTGATATCTCTAGTATTATCATAAGAGTGTTATTCACTATACCCTACATATTGTCCAGGTCTTTGGCTTGGGTTTGTTTTAGTGAAAGACACACTCCAGCAGTATCACGTTATAGATAAAGAAAGAGAGAGAATTCACAAGCAACTGATGAAGTCTTTTGGTTTGAAATGACAGAATAATGCAACTAACAACAGCTCTACAGGATTAGTAACAGTAGTAGTAGTAGTAACAGGTGTTAAATAAGTACATGTATAAAGGTTAATGTACACTATAGAGCCATAGAGATTTGAATGCAATTTATTCATATATTGTCAAATTAGCTTTATTCAATTTCAGTATTATTATTTTACTACCGTAATTTTAACGTTTTTTGTTCATGCTTTTATGTGACAGGATTACATTTTTCATTTTGATTCCTACCTTTTTTTCTTTGTAAAATGTGTAGAGAATAAAACAAATATGTGAAGATATTAGATTTATGTGCTTCTCATCATTCCTTTCCCCCCTTTAGATGTACCAGTTGAAGCAGTCAGAGGAGGAGGTGTTGGTGGTGAAGCTGGAGAGCCAGCTGGTCAGCCAGCGAGTGGACAGCCTGGCCCTGACTCAGGAGGCCCTTGATCAGGAGATCACAAAGTACAACAAGTTAATCACAGCCATTGAGGCTAAGCTTACTTCATCTGTTAGAGTCATCGAGCAGAAGCAGTCAACGATCATCGGATACAACTCGAAGATTTCTCAAATAGCGGCCACCACTGGGGTGAGTGGCTGTGGGGAAGCTGTGGTTTCTTGTTACTAAGATCATAAATAAATACAATAGAATAAAATGCAATTTTATATATATAGCACATTGAAAACCAGGGGGTACACCAAAGTGCTTCACAGTAAGGAATAACGGTAAATAATTGCACTGAACAGTAAGTGATTAAAACAAGGTCAAATAGAGAAAACAGAGAAACAAACACATTAGTAAGTAGTGATAGGGAGAAATCATGATTATCCAGAGAAATGAGTAGCGATACAGCAATTAAGGAGCGGTGAGAATTAGTGAGTTGGAAAAGCCAGGTTGAATAGGTAAGTTTTCAAGCGTGCTTTAAAGTATTGGATGGAGTCAGAGGCATGAATGCTAGCAGGAAGACTATTCCAGAGGTTTGATGCTACAGAGGCAAAAGCACGATCACCCCTAGTCTTCAGACGGTGCCTGGGCTGGGCCAGAAGTAACTGACCAGATGATCGTAAAGAATGGCTGACAGCATAGAGACTGAGAAGGTCGATGAGATAGTCATGGGCAAGGTTGTTTAGGCATTTCAAAGTAAGCATCCATCCATTTTCTTCCACTTATCCGGAGCCGGGTCACGGGGGCAGCTGCCCAAGCAGAGAAACCCAGACCTCCCTCTCCCCAGCCACCTCCTACAGCTTTTCCGGGGGAACACCAAGGCATTCCCAGGCCAGCCGAGAGATATAATATCTCCAGCGTGTCCTGGGTCTGCCCCCGGACCTCCTCCCCGTGGGACATGCCTGGAAAACCTCACCCAGGAGGCGCCCAGGAGGCATCCTTGTCAGATGCCCGAACTACCTCAACTGGCTACTTTCGATGTGGAGGAGCAGCGGCTCTACTCTGAGCCCCTCTCAAATGCCGAACTTCTCACCCTATCTCTAAGGGAGAGGCCAGCCACCCTTTGGAGGAAGCCCATTTCTGCCGCTTGTATTCGCGATCTCGTTCTTTCGGTCACTACTCTTCACCTCGTGAGGGTAGGGGCGTAGATCAACCGATAAATTGAGAGCTTTGCTTTTACACTCAGCTCTCTCTTCACCACAACAGACCGGTACAGCGTGCGTATCGCTTCAGCCGCTGCACCAGTTGTCTGTCGATCTCACACTCCATTCCAAGGTGAGCTGGAGGCCATCACCCGATGAAGCCAACAGGACCACATCATCTGCAAAAAGCAGAGATGAAATCCTGAGACCACCCAAGTGAAAGCCTTCCAGCACTTGGCTATGCCTAGAAATTCTGTCCATAAAAATTATGAACAGAATCGGTGACAAAGGGCAGCCCTGTCGGAGCCCATCACCCACCAGGAACGAGTCCGACTTATTGCCGGCTATGCGGACCAAGCTGTTGCATCGGTTGTATAAGGACTGAATGACCCGTAGCAATGGGACAGACACCCCATAGGTGTCTATGGGGTGTCTGTCCAGCACCACCCACAGGACCCCTCGAGGGACGTGGTCGAATGCCTTCTCCAAGTCCACAAAACACATGCAGACTGGTTGGGCAAACTCCCATGCACCCTCAAGTATTCTCGAGAGGATAAAGAGCTGATCCAGTGTTCCACGCCCAGCACGAAAACCGCATTGTTCCTCCTGTATCCAAGGTTCGACTAACGGACAGACTCTCCTCTCCAGCACCCTGGCATAGACTCTCCCAGGGAGGCTGAGGAGTGTGAGGCAAGTAAGCAGCAGAACTTTAAAATCAATACGAAATTTAATAAGCAGCCAGTGTAAGTCAGAGAGCACTGGAATAATAGAGGCAAACTTTCTAGTTCCGGTTAGGAGATGAGCCGCAGCATTCTGAACGAGCTGTAATCATTGGAGGTGAGCAAGTTGGAGTCCAGAGTGGAGCGAGTTACAATAATCTAATCTGGAGGTCACAAAGGCATGTATCAGTTTTTTAACCAATTAAGGGCAGAATCCTTGATGCCTCTAACATGTTCCAGTCTCTCTAAAATAATTTTATGGTCTACCATATCAAAAGCAGCAGACAGATCCAATAAAATTAAAATGGCAGGGCAAGAGTCAGTAATTAAAAGAAGATCATTGAAAACCCTCAGCAATGCCGTTTCAGTGCTGTGGTTTCAGTGCCAATTACATGGAACCCATCCTTTAAAATCCGGGATGGAAGGAAATCGTGAGCCAAGTTCGAACTTCTCAATTGATCAATTATGCTTTTAAAAGTAGAAAGTGAATGAAAATAATTCAGTGTCATTTTGAATTGTTTTCAAAAACGAGGCTGCCAGCTTTAATTTATTTTTCCTGCATTTGCAGCATGATGACCTCGGTCCTCTGCACATCAAGATACAGTCAATAATAGCTCAGATTGAGGAGCTGGCAGCAAATATAAAGAGCGACCAGCAGCTTTGGATGAAGCGACAGGGGATTCTGATGGGACTGACCCAAACGATAGAAGCCAACAGCAAGGAGCTGCTCAAACTGCAGGCAGAGTACACAGGATGGCAACAGATGAAACTCTACTTTGAGAGTATGCAGGACGCACATGCTGCATACTCCGTCCAAGTCACAACCTGTATGCTACTATGCTACTATCTCCACTTCATTCTCACACCAACTCTAATCCTTTCAGGTCAGATAGAATCAGAGCACCGTGAGGAGGCTGAGCTGGAGAAGAGCTCAAAGATGCTGAAGCGTGATCAGCTGAAGCTCAACATGCTGCTCAGCAAGAAAGGACAACTGAGCCAGGCTCTGCAGCAGGAAAACGCCGTGATGGAGACAGATTTCATTCACAGACTTAAGGCATGACAGGCGGGTTTCGTCATTTTATATTTTCTTCTTTTCTTCTGTTTTATATTAATATATAACTTTATGTAAAACAATGTGACCAGAATGCAGAGAGGGAGGCCATTAAGATGCAGATGAAAGTTGAGAAGACGCAGGAGGAAAAGGAGAGGCTCTTCAACAGTCTGGTGGAAGCTGAGTCAGTCACTTTCTTTTTGTCCTTGTTTCTTCTGACTTAAACATATTCAATTTATTTATTATTGAGTTGATTTGCTAATCAACTCTTAAATCTCTTAAATCTCTCTCTCAACTCTTAAGTCCTACTACTTATTCATGCATCTTTCAGGATCTTACAAAGCTTCAAACAACCCATTGACTATTAAATTAGTTGTCGGCGATTTTGATAGTCGACGTAATCGTGACTAGTCGACTAATCTTTTAAATTTCAACCCAGCTCCATGTAACTCAAATGCCTCTAACTCGAAACATATTCATAGTATGAAGGTAAAATTTTGCATGGCTTCATTAAATATGCAGAGTTATTTCCGGAAGAATCACATACTCAGAGAAACACTTTGATTTTTAATGGAATAGTGTACTTTGTTCTGCATGTGTGTGTATTTTCTCTTTTTCTTTGGCACGTGTGGCATACAGGCGGCAAATCATGCTGTGGGAGAAGAAGACACAGCTTGTAAAAGAGATGCGTTCAGCTATGGATGTGGGGCAGGGAGAAAGCCACACGATGAAAGCTGAAATACATCGTATGGAGGTAAACACAGTACGATTACAGACAGACTGTAAGGCTGATTTGCCATCTACATTTTAGCCTTAGCCTGCCATGTGCAAATGTGCTGTTTATGTACAAGAAACAAAATGTGGATATGACTTTACAGCATCAGTAGTGGTGTAACGATTCTCCTAACCCACAGTTCAGTCTCAGTTCTTCTTTAGATGGAATAAATATTAAAAGTTCAATTATATGATCAGAAATGAATAATGAATGAATAGTAAACATAGTCTTATTCATTTCCAGTTTACTCATTACCTGAACAATCTTTAACATTAAAATGATTTCATCAGTAGGATGTAATTAAGCATTAACTGCTCAACATGGGTATCACTGTAAAGGAAGATTGAACTATATTGTGGACACTTTTATCAGTCATAGTTTCAAGGCTGTTAAACCTCTAAGCAAGGGTAATTTTATATAAAAGGAGTTTCCATCAAAAAAAGGTATCTGAGACAAAAAAGGGCTCCAGGTCCAGTCGGATGTGAAAACTAACAGCTCAGTCTTTTTATTTCTCGTACCTCCTCGGGGAAAAAATTATCTCAAGCTCCTCCAAACTCACAGTCATGTTATTTTCTCTATAGAAGCAGATAAATCTGTCAGCTTGGTGTCTGATTACAGCACATAATACTGATATATTCAGATTATATTCAGAATATAAATCAGTGCCTGCTTGTAAGAGACAAGGTGACGGAAAATATGAAAGCCGCAAAAATACATCTTATTGAAGCTTTTTGTAAATGTGTTAGATCTTATGGCTCATTTGCTTTTTCATTATGAACTACTGATGCATACAACGTATAACTGCAAAATTAAAGTATAGATACTTTAACTCAGTGCAAACTCCGTTTTGAAAGGACTAACACTGGGATCACATTAGGAGGCAGATTTGTTCAAATATTTTTAATAGACCCAACAAATACAAATATTTTTGATTGTATTGCTCCTTTTTGCCTTCAGAACTGCTTCAATTTTTTGAATCTAGAAACATTTGTCAGTCTTTGGTTCACATCAACATGATAGGATCACACAGGTGCTGCAGATTTGCCAGCTGCACATCTATGATCCCGTTCTACCACAACCCAAAGGTGCTCTTTTAGATTAAATCTGTAGATGCTGTTTGAGGGTAGTGAACTCACTGTTGTGTTCAAAGTCATTTAAATCACATTTCTTTCCCATTCTGATGCTTGGTTTGGACTTCAATTCAATTTAATTTTACTTATATAGCGCCAAATCACAACAACAGTCGCCTCAAGGCGCTTTATATTGTACAGTAGATCGTACAATACTAGATACAGAGGAAAACCCAACAAACAATGAATTCAATTCTGGATTTAACAGGAAGCCAATGAAAGGAAGCCAATACAGGATAAATCTGCTCTCTCTTTCTTGTCCCTGTCAGTACTCTTGCTGCAGCATTTTGGATTAGTTGAAGGCTTTTCAGCGAGTTTTTAGGACTTCTGATAATAATGAATTGCACTCGTCCAGCCTGGAAGTAATAAATGCATGAACTAGTTTTTCAGCGTCACTCTGAGACAGGATATTTCTAATTTTAGAGATGTTGCGCAAATGGAAGAAAGCATTCTTACATATTTGTTTAATATGTGCGCCCATCCAGGTCTTTATGTCTTTAAGACATTCCTGCAGTGTAACTAATTGGTGTGTGTTATCTGGCTTCATGGACAGATAGAGCTGGGTGTCATCTGCATAGCAGTGAAAATGTATGCTATGTCTTCTAATGATACTGCCTAGGGGAAGCATGTATAATGTAAACAGAATTGGTCCTAATTCATTTGAAAGCATCAGGCTTTCAAATGAATTAAAAGTCTGTCTGGGTCTTTAGTTGATTAATAGGCTGTTGTGATAAATTGCTGCCACACCGCCCCCTCGGCCTGTGCTTCGAGATTTCTGGTAGTTAGAATGACTCAGGGGTGTTGATTCATTAAAACTAACATAATCATCCTGCTGCAACCAGGTTTCTGTAAGGCAGAGTAAATCGATTTGTTGATCAATTATTAAGTCATGTACTAACAGAGACTTGGAGGAGAGAGACTTAATATTTAATAATCCACATTTCACTGTTTTACTCTTTGGTTTAGATTTATAGATATTTTTTAAATTGTCTTGAAAGTCGTAAAACTAAGTTGTAAGAATGCTGGATAACAATTTGCTCTTAGGGTGATTAATGTTTGTGAATTCTACCCAAAGTGTGTTTGTGTCTGTGCAGGTGCGACTCAGCCAGCTAATGAGGCAACGGGAATGCCTGCTGAGGGACAGCGAAGCAACAGTGGCGAGAAGGGAAACCATCGTCTTGCGCAAGGAGGCCATGATGAGGAACTCCCTCAAACAGGCTACACAGGGTGACCTGAGCCTCTCTATACAGGGCCTACAGCGCAAGATCCGGGAAGCACACATGGTAAAAGAGGCTGACGGAACATTAATTCATTTGTGCTTGGAGCAGGTTGGGCATTTATCTTACATGCAGGATTTGTCTTCAGCAAGTGGTAGAGTATGAGCAGGTGATTGAGGAGCTACAAAAACAGAAGGAGAGTTTGAGAGACAGGATCGCGCAGAGGAAGACTCATCTCACAGAACTGTGCAGCACCAGTTACATCCTCGACTCTGACTTTGTTATTCTTCAGGATACCAAAGAAAGGGTAAGGGTCACAGACTGTGAATGTGAATATGTGATTGTACTTTAAAATTGTTATTCTTCTGAATTACACTGGGTTGCATGTACAGTGAGGGTGTGATCCACTTTTCATTGGCTTCTAATCCGATGCACTCTTCATTGTTAAAGGAACAATGATACCCGGTATGTGTCAATACAAATGTCTAATGGGAAGTGAAACTGTTACCATTGCACAACTTAATGAAGGTGTGGTGAGAATGTTTAACTTGTTTTTTTTTGGGTCACGTACACAGAACTTGCTCATCACAGTTTCCACTCTTGGAAAATACTCACACTTATCCGACCTATCAGGAATAAAATATAACTACTCATTATTTGATTAATATGTCATTACTCTGTCATTATCGCTCCCTCTCTCTAGAACCTAGGACACCTAGTGGCTCTGCAGAGTCGGGCCAAGAGGTTGCGTACAGTGTGTGAAGGCAGCTATCGAGCACTGTCCACCCCCGAATCCGTGGAAGCCGCCCTGCAGAGGCAGACGGACCGCTTGCATGCCATCAGCACCATCTTGCACCGCGTATGTGAGGAGTTCCCCCAACATCAGGGGGCGCTCCGCAGGCTGTCACGAGCGCTGTCTGAACATGCACAGGCTGTGGAATAGGAAACATCCCAAAGTCAGGAAAAGATGACGTGACAGTGCGCACTGGAAGGACAATGCACAGGAATGACATGTGAGTGAAAAAAGGGAAAGCTTAGATAAGTAACAGCCAGGGAAGGATGACAACTTGTTCACATTGATGTGTGGTTTCGTTGATGCATTGAAATGTTGTTTGTGAAAAAAATTTAAGAAATAAAAGGTAATGAAGTTTCTAATCTCAAACTTAATTATGTGGCCCACTGAATTGTGTTAAAGTTGACCCCAAGGGCTTTTTAGACTGGCACATTTAAATTCCGGATCTCCAAAAAGCCAGTTACAAAATACCTGAAAAGCAAAAAGATGTTTTTTGTTGTATTAACTAATTATTGTGGAAAGTAAAAATCACAGTACTTTGGTGATCATTAAAATATGTCCTGAATTTACAAATTGATGACGATTCATCTGATAATCCATGACACACTGCTCTGCCCTACATAAGCTGCCTTTATAGGTTCAAAGTGTCTGCATTGGTATTGGCAACATTTGCAGCATCGTACAGCAGTAATTTACAAACAGAAGGTTTGAACAGCAGATGAGTGAAGTGTCTGTGCTCACAAACTTCCATATTGGAGATATCTACTCACACACAAAAACTGAAGCCTGGCAGTGATTCGTTTTACATACACCATCCTCAGCCATGTTTAACATGAGCATTCACCAGTGTGTCACAAATATACAGTAATGTGCAAATATGTTAAAGCCACCAATTAGTTCTATGTTTTGCTATGAAAAATAGGTGCAGGTGTATTGTTAAAAGATACATCTAGTAAATCTAAGTATATTAGGCAAAGTCAAAGTTTATAGAGTTCTGATGTTGTTGAAACACAATATTTGGTGTGACCAGTTTTATTCTTCAGCTCAGCTTGAACTCTCTTAGATGAGATTTCTTTTAAGTAGACTTCAGTATTGTTCTCCAGGCTGTCCTGGTCACAAATCTAAACTTTTGATTACAGACAAACTGGTTTGAAAGCAAACTTACATCACTTACAGACTTACAGTAATAGCTCTCTGTTGTTTCCTGTGTTCATAGTCTCATCTTCTATTGTTGAAAATGATGGATGGAGGATTTCTAACTATTTCTGAAGTCTTTGACCTCTAAAACCCACAAAGAATTCCGATTGAGCAACCTTGGAAACAGCTTCCGTTCACTGTGTCATAACAGTTGTATTTAGCTCATTTCCTTCTCTTCTTCATTAAACCTTTAACTTTACATTTACAGTTTTGCAGATATTTTGTCAAACATGTGTTCCACATTACATAATAATATTAATCTGAATATATAAATCTCTGTTGTGTATTTTTTTTTCATTCTTCAGTTCTGCTTGCTTTCATACTGGAGAAATTATAAAAATGTTATATACTTCAAACAGTGTTCAGTAACTCAAAAGCACTCAAGAAACAGTAAAAGTACACTCATCACCAGGGGAGTGAACTGCCTTTGTTCAGCTCGCATTTTGTTGTAGCAGTCAACTTCATCAGGCTAAGGCAGCCACGTTAATGCTTTCAGCGAAGGTAAAGTGGAATCTTTAACACAATTCTGAAAAACCAGTGATCGAGCCTTTTCACTCGCAAATTGTGGAATGATCTCCTGCCCAGCCCCCTTGTTACCTCTTTTTAAAATATATCTTAAAACTCTTTTTTATTCTTTGGCTTTTAAATCCGAATGAGAGTGGTGTACTCTTAGCTTTTATTTACAGTAGTATTTTTATCACTGTTGTTGTTGCTGATTTTTTGTGTAGTGTTTTGGTGATTTGTATAGCACTTTGTCAAAATTGTGTTTTTTAAAAAAGTGCTTAATAACTAAACAGTATGTATCATAAAATATCGCATAACTATTAGATTGGATTTCACTTAAAAATATTTATTTTAAAATAGCCTGATATTCCACAGTCACACCTTTTTATATAATATTTTTCATACTGCCGTGGTAATGTGTTGATCAAATGGAAAACGTGCCACTTTACACGGTACACATGCCCTAAAGTACACAAAACGCTATATTATCAGTACTTGGTGCGACATGACGCAAGCTTATTTTGGTTTTCTATTGTCAGTAGTACACATGCTTTGTTTCTTTTCTCATTCCTTATCAGTTGATGTCAAAGATCAGTTGAAGATGGTACAAAAACGTAGTAGGGACAGAACTGTCACGTACCATCTGGAGTGACAGAGCAGAGAAAAGAAGCTAAAGTCAGGTTAGCACCAGCCTTGTAATGTTGCAATGCTGTGAAACCTGCTGCTTAAATAGCAGACTCTTGCAAAGCACATGGAAAACCTTATAGTATTTCACCATCACACTGTTATAGCAAAACATGCAGCTGATACAGAGAATTCAATTTCCTTGTAACTGATGTGTCCGCTCAGACACACCCAACTGACACTAGCTAAACTAAAAGGGAGAAAGCTTTTACATGACCTGCAGTATAAGTGGTGATTTTATCCATGAATGTTTAAAGCAAGTACACGAGTCTCCTCATAACAATTTCAAGCAGTTTTGTTATTTAGGTTTTAATGCAGAAATTTATTTTATTCTGTTTTATCTTCTGGCAGCTTCATTTTATTTTGCCACTTTACGTACTGAGCTACCAATGAGGACAAAATTAATAGCACGCCCCCCAATAACATTTTTGTCGAATCTTTCCTAAGTGCTTTTTTAATAGAGCAAGACATTTTCAACATAGCATTTCTAAACATGCTAGTTTTCTTTAGAAATGCAGATTGGACCTGTTCAGATTTTCATCACAATAATGGATTTATTTCAGAAAAATTACCATGGTCACTATTATTAGTCACGGAAAAACTGAGCTTTGTATCGAGCCATAATACAAACCACTGCTGTGCAATGATGTGCTTTTACTTTGTGGCACTCAGACTTTGTAAATCAAGTTAAAACTGAGGGTTATACACAGTATAAAAACTTCAGCAAGGGTTTGAGTATACAGAGGACTTCAGTGTCTGCAAAGCGCTCAGGTCTTATGGCTGCAGAAAAAGCCCATATCATGAGCCCTGACGGTTGGTATATAAGGTGTTTGTTCTGATATGCTGTGTTTAGTTTCTGGCAAATGTGATTCTGTGGATTATTCCACTTGGTTTTGGTCTGTCCAAAGGACATTGTTTCAGAAGTCTTGTGGTTTTTTCAAATGCAACTTTGCAAACCCAAGCCATGCTGCCATGTATTTTGAGGAGAGGCTTTCTCCTGGCAACCTTTCCAGGCAGTCTTTACTTGATCATTCTAGCTCTAATTGTACTGTCATTAACTTTAACACCTAACAGTTCACATTAATAATGATCAGTCCATCATGTCAATTTTATTAATAGCTCCTGACTGTTACTAATCCTTAATTCTTATAGAAGCAGTAGAGTATGATTCGTTTTTCACAGGCCTGCTTCTGCATCACGGTGTGATATTTCATGGTGTATATTTCATCTGAGGTTGCATTTGCCGAATTTTAAGACGTGCTAAGGACCAGATTACATTCGGTGTACTATAACTGTTACCAACCCTGATTGGAGTGTTTGGTAGATTATCTCTCTACTGTCAAAGGTAAAAAAAATAAAAGAAAAGAAAACAAAATCAGAGACCAGTCCTAACAAAGAACAACCTCAAAGACCACAAATCAGGACAAAGAAAGAACACAAAATATTCATGGGAAAAAAAAGTGAAGAAACAGCAGGAACTTGATTTTTTTCACAATGTCAAACAGAACTGAAATGAGGAAGCTTTATTTGTAGGTCATTTCTGTAACTCTGGATTTCAAAAAGGCAAATCACCTCTAAAAATACTTCCAGGAGGAAGAGATGGGGCATTATTTATCCACATGCCACAACCAACCTGACAAGCAATGAATGACCTAAAGCACAGAACATGCAAACATCCACATGCACATGCATCCAGTTTGATACAACTTTTCCAAGTATTATGCAACATTTTCAAAATGTATAAAAAGATCATATTTTGATGATTACTATTTATGGAAACTTTCACGTTGGTAACACCAGACTGATTGGATTGATGCCACTGATCAAAGATATTTTCATGATTGTCACATTTCAGCAGCCAGTGTGTGCCAACAGTTAGCTGCAATGTTAGTGAACCTTAGAAAGATAGTGCTGCATAGCTACTGCTCATCACACTTGCAATCCTCACTGGAACTTCTTTTTCTCCAGAAAACCGTTGTTAATATGTAAACTGCAATTACTTGTTGAGCTTTTACTGTTAATGTGTATAGTTATTAACCCCAATCCCAACTCTAACCTTAACTCTATCCCAGGGAATCAGAATACCGCTTCTTTCAGATTGTTCTCTTGCGAATCAGGGAACAAATACAATAATGATTCTGACTGACGCACATTAAGGACTATCAATTTTTTATTGGTCTAAAATTAGAGTTAATGTAAAATTAACACCCATAATCACTCAGCTGAATTCAATTCAGTTTTATTTGTATACCACCAAATCAATTCAATTTTATGTAAAGACCCTACAATAATAGATAAACATCAAAACACCATGAAAAATTCCTAATCTGAAATGATCTCACTACCATCCTTTTACACCTCGAAGCTGGCCGTGCTTTAGGAGGCTTTGTTGGTAATAATTACAGTGGGATGCAAAGGTTTGGGCAACCTTGTTAATAGTCATTATTTTCCTGTATAAATCGTTGGTTGTTACAATAAAAAGTGTCAGTTAAATATATCATATAGGATACAAGACAAGACAATGACCCAAAACACTGCTCAAAATCCACTAAGGCATTCGTGCAGAGGAACAAGTACAACGTTGTAACAACCAACGATTTATACAGGAAAATAATGACTATTAACAAGATTGCCCAAACGTTTGCATCCCACTTTATTAATGATTAGTTTCAAAATTACAAATGGTCTTTATGGACAACCACATAGCCCATTTTTTTTCTTTTCCTTCTTACAGTTCGAAATGTGGGAGTTGGACAGAGGTTTTTTTCCTCCACATCTTCTTTTATTACACTTTTGTTTGTCTTGTATATTATTATGCATCTTCTAAGGGGAAATTCCTAGTATTGAGCCGTCCCCATGGTGTTACGTGATGTGCGAGATAAACAAACTGTGCATTGTTGACAGAAGCCGGTTGGGTTACTGAACACTGGATCGTGTACTGTAGAGAGCAGGGCTTTTGAGTTTTGCAGAAGGACAGGCAAGAGGATATTTTGTTAACTGTCTTGTCAAGGGGTAGTGAACTTGTGGACTGGACATCTGCGACACACTTATTTCTCGCTCACAATAAGGAGACTTTTGCCGTTTAAAATTGCATCTGGTTAAATCAAGGGAAAACCAAGCTCATGTTATTCTCAAATGGCAAAGACGTGTTCGCTACGTCTCCTAAGATTAAAACTATAATGATCTAGGGATCGTTATAGATCAGAATTTGTCATTTAAAACTCACATTCAAAGGCTTGTGTCGAAGTTAAAACTAAAATTAAGTTACTTTTTTAGAAATCAATCCTGTTTCTCCCTCCAAGTGAGAAAACACTTGCTTCGTGCAAGTTTTTTTTTTACCTTTATTGGATTATGGTGACCTGCTTTTTATGAATGCACCTGCCCACTACCTAAAGAGGTTGGATACTGTCTACCATTGTGCTTTACGTTTTATTACTGGCTATAGAAATCGTGTACATCATCGTTCTTTGTATGCTGCTGCTAAATGTCCATCTTTGCATATTTGCAGACTCTCCCATTGGTTGGTCTTATTTATGTATTTACATGTGTAAAAACCACAACCAACCACAGCCTTCATTCTCACAATTTCATACAATTGATTGTCCCAAAAATCAGAAAAGGACTGGGGGGAAAGCTTTTAAATACGCTGCCCCTGCTTCCTGGAATAATCTGCAGAAGGAACTGAAATTATCCGAATTGGTTACATCAATTAGAGGTTACGTTCATCTTAAAGGAATGAGAGAATAACTCTTTTACTCAGTGTGACTGTTTTTGATGTCGCTCTCAATTGATCTGTTATTGTATTCACATGTTCATACGGGATATTGTATTTGTTTTAAATGTTATATACTTATGTAGTACATGTATTTTGACTTTTGTTGCCATGATGCCAGGTCTCGCTTGGAAATGAGATTTTTAATCTCAGTGAGATTTTTACCTGGATAAATAAAGGACTAATAATAAAAAAAAAATACAGTTTACTGGCAGATGTTTGTCGGTCCTTTTCTAAGCTGACATTATGTTTCAGCTGTTGTTATAGGTTTTTTTTTTAAATCTAATGTCTTTTGCAGTTAAAATACGTTCTTAGAAAACACCTACATGCCCATTTATCCTGTTTGAACCTGGTGAGTTCACTGGTTATGACATCCTCCATAGTCTTAATACTTGTATATATATATACAGTAGATTGCCCTGATGTCTTCCAATTGTTTGCATAGACAGTTTACAATACAGCTGACAGTAAGTTCACACACAAGAACTGTAAGCTAGCTATTATTACGAGGAAGGCATTATCCTTGTGATGACCACAGCTGAGCTTATTTCCTTCTTTAACACAGGACTTTGCACTTTGCCGCTTAGTGTTTGCTCCTGTCAGCACTGCGGTGTGTGTGGTGTGTGTTTGCTTTTATGTGATTAGAAATTATTAAGGTGAGCTCAAATGGCATCCAGCGTTTCTCTGTAAGCGAGAGGCTCTGTTCATCAGTGCCATAGGCGCTCTTCAGTAAACAAATCTCTGCCTCACTCATTAACAGAGAGAGGGGCTCCTGTGTGTGGCGCGAGTACACACCGAGCTAGCTGTTCAGGGTAAACAAACATTACTAACACCCAGAGTGTAAATATAAGAGATGGCCATTAATCATGGCTTTACTGACTGATTGTTTTTGAGTGTGTGTTTGTGTGGGTGTTAGTGACCATGTGTGTGGGTGTTTTGTGTCCTTTAACTCAGTTTGCATCAGCCTGTGAGTCGAATCCTTGAGAGCTTGTCTTTCAGGTTTTCCTACACGCCCACACGCCAGCACTTGGACATAAACACCCACTGGGCGTGGAAAATGCCTGACACGTTTATAGAACAGTTTTTTCCTTTTAGAGTCAGTCCGCTGCTCTGGCTGCAAAAGGTGTGTGCTCAGTCCACCTGCTCCACTGAGAGCTGTCATCTTTGTGGCAGCCAACATCATTACGCTTTAAAACACACTCAGTAGACCCAGCATGGCGGAGGAATGTGTCCCCGAGGATTTAGACCTGAAAGGGATGGGTGAGGAGGAGCTGTGGGAGCTGATTAATGACAACCGCCATCGGATCTCGCTAGGAGTGCGGCCGTGCATCTTGATCCCGTATCTGAGGCAGGCCAGGGTTCTCAGTGAGATGGACGAGGACGAGATCCTTTCCTGCCACAACCTCACAAACCGCTGCATGAGAACGAGTGAGATTTTCATTGTTTTCATGGATTTTAAAGTCAGTTGAAACTCTGTCCATGAGATGATACAGTAGACTGCTGAGTTAACCACTTAGAAAAGTGTAGCAGCAACATATAAAATCATCATGTCACACTGACAGAGTTTAGGTGTATCTGTAAAAACAAAATTCTTCAGATTTAGAATTGTGATTATTTGCATCGCTGCTGTTGCTTGATGACATTAACTCAAAGGTTAATTTGGAAGTCTCATTGTAATCTACTATTTCTAGGCCACATGCTGGATCTGCTGAGAACCCAGGGAAAGAATGGTGGTATGGCCTTGCTGGAGAGCTTAATGATTCACTACCCAGCACTCTACACCCAGGTGACTGGACGCAAACCCAGCACTGAGCCCTCAAGATTCAGTGGTGAGTGGCTCAAAGTCTTAGTATGTCTTATGGATGTGTTTGTTCTCTTTGTTCTGCTGACTGCAATCCTTGCACTCTCTTTCAGGCCTGATAAAATACTCAGAGCTGACTGAGTATCTGGTCAGAGCCGTCACAGGGATGCAGAAAGAGCTGCAGGAGGCCCGTAACGAGGCCAGCAAATTGAGAGCACACTGCGCCTCTCTGGAGGCAGACATCAGTCAGATGATGGAGCAGGAGATGAAGTCCAGAACCCTGCGCACCGACAACGAACGGATCCAGAGACACTTGTGCTCTTTGCAACGTGAAGTCACCAAGCTGAAGGATGAGAAGTGTGACTTGTATATTCGCTACACAGCAGCAATCGAGGAGAAATCAGCTGTGAACGGGCGACTCCACGAGCTAAACCTTCAGGTCAGCGGATGTTATTAGAGTCTGTTTGTTCACTGCAGGAGACCTTCTGTCTGAGTCTCAAAGCTGTCATCCCTGGGGAAAATCCTCAAAAGGTTGATGTTAAAGAAGTGAAATTAAAGCTTGAAAGGATTAGACAGTGCCAAGGGAGGCTTTTGTTGTTTTGTGTTCACAGCCTGAAAAAAAGTTGTATACTTTGCTGTGGTAAATGTTCTCCCGCTTGAGACTCAGACTCAAGTGACACCTCACAAGTAATCTGAGACAGGTATTTAGCAAAAAGTCTTTGCTATATACAGGAGCTGTGGGGTTTAAGTTACCAGGCAGAACAAATGAAAGGCAAAAGTGGGAAGTGTTCAGGACCTTTCCTTCTGTAACATGTCACACTTTCCTTTTTTAAATTGTACTCTAATGATTGAGCCATCCACTCAAAATCAAAGTCCTTCTGTCCTTCGTACAGAAAGGCCTGCCATATTTATCCTCAAGCAAAGATAACAAGCAGGCTCCACAGTTCTTATATGCTGCATTTGGTTACACTGTCATGAATGCATTTATCTTTTTTTTTCTTTAAACTTTTAATCTTCAGATTTGACCTCTACAGATTCAAAACAAAAGCATATTGCAAAAGACTTTTCACTGGTTTCCTCTAAAGGCACAGCAAAAGCTCTAAACTGCACATATGAGGTGTTGTAAAGCTACTTCAGTATCTGCAGTTATTCCTCCCACAAGTCTTCAAATCTAGGAGAAGTATAGCGCTAAATTGCTGCTGTTTTTGTGTGAGACAGTACGTAGGCATGATCCACTCAGGAGTGAAAGGTCATTTGGAATGTGGTCATAAAAGTCTTTTTTTCTAAATAACAAAATTGTTATTTCTATTATATTTCCCAGAAACATTGTTTAGTTGGGTAAGAGAACTTTTTTTATGACAGTAGATATTCATGTTTGAAAAGACTTTTGTTTAAAAAAACAACGCCCCGCCCCTCCCTGAGCCTGGTTCTACCGCAGGTTTCTTCCTGTCAAAAGGGAGTTTTTCCTTCCCACTGTCGCCAAAGTGCTTGCTTGTAGGGGGTAATTTGATAGTTGGGTTTTTCTCTGTATGTATTATTGTAGGGTCTACCTTACAATATAAAGCACCTTGAGGAGACTGTTGTTTTGATTTGGATAAATAACATTGAATTAAACTGAATTGAGCTGATGGGTAACAGAGACCTTGGTGAAAAGAGTCCTGTTTACTTCAATCATACAAGCATATCAGAACTGACTTCAGATCATCAGAACTGTTTTGTCAAAGTCATTTCACCTCTGTTGTTTTCCAGCTGGTCAAAGTCATTTGATGAATTGAATATATTTCTCCTTTACTAGCATCTCTATCATTGAATCTAAAATCCTTTAGATACCCTCGGGTATTTAAAAGTAGAATAGGAGGCAAAGCCTGGCCTCTCTTCTGTGAATCAAGTTCCAAATTTGGATTTCTCTACCTTTAAGATTAGGCCTAACACATTCATTTTTCAAAAAGCTTGTAGTTAGCACTGGATCAGATGACTGTGAACCTTCCCTTAGTTCTGCTGCTGTAGTCTCAGGCTGCTGTGGGCTTCTTATAATGCCCTGAGCTTTTCTTTTCCCTTCACTGCTTCTCTCTCTCCTTGTTTTGTTTCTAGTAAACTCTGAACCTGGTTGCTTCCCACTGCCACCAAGTGCTTGCTCATCTGGGGATGGGGGTCATCTAATTGCTGAATTTAATTGAATTGTCTCCAGTGTCTCAGATTTACTGATTTACACTCTGTGTTTCTTACCACAGACTATAAAAAAACATAAAACACCTAATTAGATGTACAGTGTCTCAAGTCTTGTTTGTCTTGTGTGGTGGCAGGTGTATCAGCTGCAGACTGAGCTACAAAATGCCCAAGCAGAGAATGAATTCCAGAGGCAGCGGTCACTCAAGTCTGTTTGTCCTGAGTCACCACAGCTGCAAGATGAAGTCAGGAGCCTGCGCTGCCAGCTGGCGAAGGCAGAAAAACTAGACCCCGTGAGCGCAATTGTTCTCTTTTGTTTTTTAATATAGACCATTTTTTTCACTCATATTCTTTAGAAGGTGAAATCTTATTTGCTGCTCCTGTTGCATCAGGCTCGTCAGGACATCCTGGCTCAAGACCTGGCGGAGGCCATAGACAGTCAGGTGGAGCTAGCAGAGCAGCTCCGATCATACAGGGAGGAGAACGAACAGTTGCTCAGAGACAAAAAAAAGGTGTGTTTGTTTTGGGTTTTTTCCTTCAGTGGTTACAGTAACCGGACCAGGAAATGTCACACAAATTCAACCAGTTATCTCTGATGGAAAGTGAGCTTTTCAGACTCCCACTCAGCATCATGATGGGCAAAAGTATTCAGCTGCTACTTGGAGAGTTATTGTTACCTAACACTAATATAGATAAACCATGAAACCATGAATACCACATACTTCTTTATATAATAATTGACTTTCTAATGTAACATATACTTAAAAATGAAGCTAAATTGGCAAAATATGCGTGTATTTGTCAGCTCTTGGATCAGAACGAGTCTCTGAGCCTCCAGGTGCAGCAGCTGACTCTGGACTGCAAAATGCACCAGCAGAAGAGCGCTGTGATCCAGAACCAGATGAAAGCGCTCCAGGCCGAGAGAGACCAGGTAAGGAATTGATGACGGTGCCTCTAATCAATCTTTCCTGAATTTGATAAACAAATTTTCAAGCTGCATTTTTCTGTTTTAGACTTTACTTTTACGGAGAGCATCGGTTTTGCTCTGGTTCATTGTTGCGTTGTTTCAGTGCTTTAAGTGTCAGATAATACGCCGTTCTTCTGTACTTGTCTGTTGTGTGTGTAGGTGTGTGTTTATGTGTCTTTGATAAAGGACACAGTGTACGCGCCTCTCTGTTTTAAATAATACCTTTTTTAAAAGGAGCAGTATTCTGTTTTTTTCTAACATGTTCTTACCTTCACATGAAAACATCATGAAGAAATGATCCACTTTAAAGTCATTTTACATCAGCTGTCATTAACTTGAACCCTTTCCTCTGAAAACAATGAATTAAAAAATCCTACCACACCCTAAAAACTGTCAGATTGCATTTAACAGCATTTAACTGCTTCACTGAAGCAGAGGAATTTGATTTGTTAGACAAGTCTCGAGCGGATGGTGTGACGCACACACAAGCTCGAGGAATGCAGGTGTTGGAGTTCCACAGCACAGAATAATTAAGATCAAGACAGTACCTTCAATTATATAACTACTTCTGTAGGCATAACATATTCAGACTTAAACTGCTTATAGTTTGGCTTTGCTTGTTGTTTAAAGAAAAACTTTAATCTAGTGTAATTTGAAATTGTTTAAAAAAATTAAAAGACAATCAACTAATGACAAAAAATACTTACTTTACCTCACTGTGCTTTGTTTTCTACATGTATATGTATATTTGTATTTATTTGACGCTGCGCACAACGTTTCCTCTGAGTTTTAATAACAAGTATTCTCAAGCAAAGAGGATAAAAAATGCTCCTATTCCTACGAGTATTTCCTTGGAGAATCATGTTAGGCATACAGATGTCCATTTCAGTGTTTCAGTAAGAAACTCTGTCACCAAATGCAGGTTTATCACATTAAAAGTCTCTATGTTCAGGTTAGCCCAGATGGAAACTCTTTAAATCACTGATTTTTCTCCCTTTTTTCCCCAGTTTTTGAATACTGTCTGAAAATGCCAAAACATAAGAACTTTTTTTTCATGTAAATTATCAGAGCGTGATCAAAGTATATCTTACACACCTGAAAAATATAACTGACACATTAACTATTTAACAAAGCTGTTTCCCAAACTAGAGCTTCTGATACTCTTGTCTCGCCCGGTTGTGCCTTAAAGTCTCCCACTTCCTGTTTCACTTCCTGTTTTCTGGTGGTGATTTAAAACATAATTGGACAATAGCTTTCCTAATAATCAATTAGTAACTCAGTGTGCCATTGGAACACCACAGAGATGCTTTCCACAGCATGTCTTTTATCCTGTCTTCCTTCTCTCACCCTAACCGGTCGCAGCAGATGGCCCCGCCCCTCCCTGAGCCTGGTTCTGCTGGAAGTTTCTTGCTGTTAAAAGGGAGTTTTTCCTTCCCACTGTCGCCAAAGTGCTTGCTCATAAGGGGTCATATGATTGTTAGGTTTTCCTCTGTATGTATTATTGTAGGGTCTATCTTACAATATAAAGCGCCTTGAGGCAACTGTTCTGATTTGGTGCTGTATAAATAAAATTGAATTAAATTGAATTAAACCATATATTTCATTAAAAACTATAAATAATTTAATATAATTATATTAATCATTCATTTAAAACCGATCAACTTGATGTCATAAAGAACATTTCTAAGTGTTGTGTTTTGGTATTTATATCCATATGAGGTTTTTCAAGTGAGTGATGTATTACTCACAATGACTTGGAAACACAGTACTTCTATTTTTAAGTTTCCATCGAGTATTGTTCCAGAGGTGTGTTTGCTGAAAGGTGCTGAAAAATAGATCGTTGTCTGCTGTTGGCGCCGCTTTGACAATCGACTGCATACCACATGCTTGTATCCAAGCCAGTATGTACTTTTGTATCTCAGCAAACAGAGGCCTAAACTTGGCTCAGCTGGGTCTGTGTGTCTGACTAAGAATCAAAGTAGTTTCATGCACAGTCAGCTAAACGGTTTTAAATAATTGTCAATCAGCGCTTTGGGTGCCTTGAGAAGCGCTATATAAATGCAATCCATTATTATTATTATTATTATTAATCATTCATGTGCTTCTAGGCTTATCAGTCCAGGGATGAGGCCCAGGCCATGATCGCACATGTCCTGGCTGAGAAGGACACCCTGCGGTGCCAGCTGGTGGAGCTACAGGAGAAGGTGTTCAGCTTACAGACCAAGTGCAGCTCTACAGAACTGCACCAGAGCTCCGAAGTAAATTTTTTAAATACACACGTGCTCACGTATGCACAACACTTAGAGGAAAATGCTATTACTGACTAATTTCATGTCTACCCTAAGGAGACGGAGGGCGGCTGGGATAGTCTGAGTTCCAGCAGTGATGAATGCCCCGTATCATCTCGACGCAGACTCTGCCGCATGGATGCAATTAATCCTTCAATGGTTTCCTGCAGTTCAGAGGTGTGTGAGTGTGTGAAATAGCTGTGAAATGCTCTATTAATTTTTTCCCACATGTAATAATATAATCACGTATTTTAAATCTGATGTTTTTGTACAGCTCTCCAGTTTTAAAGAATAGAGTTAATACAGTCACAAGGATTAGGGTCAACTCGTAGAAGTTAGATGAGGTGGAGGCAAGGCTGTGGCTGGCTGCCGTGTGGAGTGGCTGAGGAGTTTTTTGCTTTGTAGACTGGAATGATTCTAAGGAGTCATCTCAGGCGCAAAGAAAACAGTGCAGACAAAAAGCAACAAGAGAAACTAGGGCTTCTTGTCTAGCGGCCTGATGAACACTGTGGCCACTTTGGTAGACTCAGTAATGCAGTGAGTAATGGATGAAATCTACAGCTGCCAAGCTGAATAGACAAAGAGTAGGTGTGGCCGGTCAGGCAAACAGTAAGAGTGACTAAAGAACCACACCTGAGCACATCAACACAAATCCCTCTTTTCTTCCACTCACTGCCAGCAGAGGGTGGTTAGATTCATTTCTAAAATGGACAAAATCTGTAGGATGCACCTACCAGTCTCTGTTAGTGCTTCCAACAATGCACCCAACAGTTTTATAGTGGCAACTCTTCGCCATGAGTAAAAGTTATTTATTTATGGCGTTCAACTGCATGCAACCAATATTAAATTGGGTGCTGGCACATTATCAGTGGGAAAAAAGGTGAGATGGAGACAAAACCAGTCACTAGTGACAACCACCAGAGTTCAAATACCATCATGTGTAATCAAAGCCTGATAGCACTGCTCTTGAGATTAATAATGAAAAACCCTGACATATCAGTTAACCGCAGTGCACAGAGTGGTATGTTCCTGCTTTCTCATTCAAACTACACACTTGTGACATACTGTCTCTTTTCTTGCAGTCATGATTTGATGTTCTGTGTCTGTGTTGGCCGTGTATATTGGCTTGTGTGTGTAGTGTGAAGATGGTGCTACGTGTAGCATGCGGTCCCGAAACGCTGAGCCTCCCAGTCCGGACTCTCTCCGCCGAAGGAAGGAAATTCTGTATGCAGAGAGCAGGTATGCCTGTGTTTCCTAGAAGTGCATATCAAAATCTCATAATTTCTTACTGACATTATGAGATTTTGGGAAACATTTCACCAGAACGGATGAATGAGCAGTGTTGCTGACCTCTGCATTCCTTTCTGTGTTCATATCATGGCACAGTTTCAGGTTGATTATTGATTTACAACACAAAAAGAAAGAACGTGCAATCGAGAGCTAATTAAAGAACACAAGTTTGTTGAGGAGCCACAGAAGTTCTATTGAAATCACAAATTGAGTAGACTTTATATACTTGTCATAGTGTCTTGCTGTTGTCATAGCAACCCACCAAACCAGTCTGTAGACATTATCTCCATTTATCACACGCTTCTTTGCGAAGTAAACTCAGTGTAAAATGCATACCGTCATTGTTGTGTGCATCCATATTTGTTGGATCTGATAAGGGCACTTGTCTGTATTTTTTTTCTTGTAGCTCAGAGGCAGCAGAGACTGACAGTCTATTGGACGACTTTGTGTTGCTCCCCAGCGGTGTGTATTGAAAGCATTATTCTTCTTTAAATTACTGTATATGTGTGCAGAGATATCAGAACGAGACCTTCTTTCCTTCTTGCTCTCACCCACAACTGGAACGGCAGATAGCTGCCCGTTCCTGAGCCTAGTTCTGCCAGATTTTTCTTCCTGTTACAAAGGAGTTTTTCTTTCCCACTGTCACCAAGTGCTTTCTCTATTCTCCATATTTCTCATAGGGGATCATCTGATCACTGGTGTTTTCTCTCTATTATTGTAGTACATTCTTTACCTTATAGCTGTTGTTTGAGGGGAGTTTCATTAGCTTTTGTCCCCTGTTTTGTCTTTGCCAACGTAGAGTGACACATTAACCCCAACACATTATATCCTGGGAAACAACCCTGATGTCCAATCATTAAACATTCTCTCTTTTGTCCAGTGGTGAACAAGAGCATGCAGACATTCGGGCTTTCCTCTCGTAGGAGGTCCAGCTCTCACAGGTGAGACAGTGACACGAATTTTTAAATAGAATTAGATTCTACTCTGCCCAAAGGGTATGGACACTTTTAAGGCCAATCATAAATCTAATGCAGGCTATTAATCACAGGACATACAGGACATTGTTGATCACTAGCTGGTGAAGTGAAAACAACTCTTCAACAGTTGAGAATTTTACACCACAATAAAAAACCTCCTCAGTGTCTCAGATCGCATTCTTCCACAATTACTTCTTACACTTAGTAACTTGGGATCATATGTCCATGTATAAAAAAAAAAGTGCTCTACAAATAACCGGATATTGTGAGTGTGCACTGCTGTAGCAAAATCAGTCCAGGAGAGCAGGTCCACTTTCTACTAATCCCAGTGTGCAGGAATTATTTGTAATTATTAGTGATCAATATTTGCTAAATAGCTTGAATAACTTCCCTAATTTTTCATCGTCAGCCTGTCAAGATCCTCAGTCCCTCCCTTCCTGATGCGTTCTCGTCCAAAAGCGATCCGTGTCAGTGGCAGAGTTCTCAGCATCTCCTTCCAGGGTGAGGCGCTCCTCAGCCAGCTGGCAGTAGTGGGGGGCAATAAGACGGGAGTGTTTGTGCATCAGGTGACTGAAGGCAGCGCAGCTCACACTGTTGGCATCAGCCCCGGGGCTCAGATAGTGGAGGTAGGTGCAAATGTGTGCGTAAAAGCAGTTTTTCTCCTTATCACCTGTTGTGAAAACGCTGTTGGTCTGCAGGTGAAGTACGAGAAGAATCAGAAGGCTTTGAGGATGGTGCTGGAAGATTCCACTTTAGAGGAAGCCATGTGGGCTCTTGGCCAGGTTGCAGGCATCTGTCATCTCTCCCTCCGCCCCAGGCAAGATGGTACGTCATATTTCTTGTACTGATTCATCGAGAACTTACACATGAATTGCGTCAGATTTCCATATAACTTGCACCATAACCGGAACACCATTTTACTGTAACCCTGCATCGCAGCCTTCAATGTTGCTTGGCGTGCCTCCTGAGAAATGTGACTACATGTCGGGTCAGCGCATACCACAACCACTTAAAGGCTGCGGTATAGGGATAAAAAGAGTTTCCAGTTGCTACGCAAGTTAGGAAGTAAATTTCCCGCAAAGCCTAAATGAAGTTTTAGTCTCATCTTGAATCACTTATATGCCGTTTTAGTGGAGATGTTAGATCTCGCTCTATGACTTGTCTGCAGTCTTGAAGCCAAATTGTTCTGTTATTTTTTTCTTCCACACTATTATCTAAACTTACTGAAGCTGTAAAAATGCCCATGAACATGTAAGAGTATTGGCAGTACTGTATTATACTTTGTGTTTGTTTTACACGCGTAGCCGTGAAATAAGACTTTATGGTTACAGCTGACTTCAGGAAGGAGGCAGCTTTGGTTGACATTAAAAGGATGCCTGACATGAGGAAGTAGAAACTGGATATGGTGAACATGCTGCATTCATGAGGGTGTTTTTGTTTTGCGTCAAGCAAAGAATTCAGCTCTGAAACCTGTCATTTTGAAAAAGTAAACCACATTTTTTGGCACGTATCCGAAGACAGAACATAATAAAAAAGCAGGCTCTGCATGGTTGACATAATAAAATGATTGTTTGTTTGCTATTCCCTCTCCTTCACGCGTTGCATCACAAACTGGTCTTTTAAATGTTCTCAGCAGATTTGTTATGCATGTACATGAACTCAAAGTTGTCATGTATTCAGAAACCACCTGATTTGATTTCCCCGTCTTCTTGTGCACATCTGGCCCGCTCTGGCTTGGATGCTACTTAGTGACTGCACCCTGGCAGTCCACTTCTGACCACTTCTGCATTTTCACCATGACCCTCAAACTATCGAGTAAAATCTTAATTTTTATTGCGTGGATCATTGCTCGCGAGGAGAGCAGAGTGTTCAAGGAAGTTCAGTTTGAAGGAGTGCTGTTTTTGCTACTCTGGAGAAGCTCCAGCCCTCATCACAGACACACAGGTGTAAGTGATCAAAACGGGACGAGCTTTGAAGGGGATCTGATAAAATAAGGTCTAGTATAGGTTTAGTTTTTATCTGTGAATTTTATAAACGCATCTTTACAGGTAAGGCTTGTGCTTATGTTGGGTGTGAGGATTAAGCACAGGAGGTAATAAAGTACAGTTACCATGAAAGTATATTGTTCTTTAAACTTGACATTATGTTAGTTCTGGGATGAAATGTAGAGCATGTACAGCAACTGACATCAGTTCTGAATATCATCCACATGGTGTGTACTGCAGAGTGTCAGTCCAGTGGTTTAACGTCCTCTTCTGTCTGCTCAGACTACGAAGCGCTGCTGCAACAGCTGCAGAGCAGTGAGACATCATCAGGAGACTCCTTCTACGTACGTGTCAACATGTCCCTCCCTGCCGGCCCTGGAGGAACCCTGGCTGTGTCCTGTAACGACATCCTGCATGTGACGAATACGCGGCCCGCCGGCACCGAGGACTTGTGGCACGCCAGTCACGTTCACCCGTGTCAGCAGCTGGACCTCCAGAGTGGAACTGTTCCCAATTATTACAGGTTGGTGCACTGATGAATGAAAAGTTCAGGTTCACAAAAGGCAACTGTGCACTCTTCAGATTATTCGAGAATGGAGTCAGATCACTACTCACTGATTTCTTGATGTCACAGGGCACAGCGGCTTCTGATTCGAGCTATTGAGGATATGAGCTTTGAAGCAAAGAAGTCTGAAAAGGTAAGAATAAACTAAAGCAGTGGGTTTTTGTTGCTTTGTTTAGTTTTTTTCACAAGTTGCATCTTTCCCCTAATTAACTCCTGGGAATATTCTTCTGCTTCGTCAGGGTGAGCGTGTGATGACCCAGAATACACAGAAGACTGTGAGGATTGTCAGCACTGGGCGCCAGGGCAGGAACCCACTGTGGGTCAGCGTGGAGGAGGAGAAGAGCGCGAGTGCAGAATCAAGTACAGTAACCCCCAGTGGTCACAAAACAGCAGAATTACACGGGGCCTCATATTCTACAAACAGCCAGTGAATCTCAGCTTTAACTGCACTTAAAAAAGAGATCTATGGAAATATTAGTGAGATATAAACATTTGCACTGTCCATTCTTTCCACTGCAGATGCAACATCTGCACCCAAAAGTTGTGTAACTCTCATGCCCTACACCCTGGTGACGCCACGCTATCCACCTGTCTGCAGGCCTGTCCTGCTGCTGCCCTCGGTGCTGGGACGCATCCTGGACAAGAAGCTGGCCAGCTGGCAGGGCTTTCAGCTCTGTGAGCCTGGTAAGAAACGCTCTGTCGATATAAGCTGACATGAAATCTTATGTGAATCTCGGCTACAGAATAAACAGCTGAAGACAAATTGTTAGATAAGCGGGATGGACACGGTTTCCTGAGCTGACTCATGTTTTATGGGCGAGATTGCTCATACACCTCCCACTCTATTTACGATTTCATGCTGTAATGGAAGCATAGTAAATAACCGGTCTCATACTGTACAATGGGGTTTGTGTGTTACTGTAAACCAGGAAGGAAATAAATATCAATAAAAGGAGGACAGCAGCCATAAAGTGTAAATCTTTACCATCATTACAGCAACATAGGCGTAGAATATTTAGAGGAAATAACAGGCTACACCAAACGAAATCATTTAATGTGTGTTTCCAATAATACACAGCATTATCTTGTGTGTTATAATCTCTTTCCTCTCTGCTTCAGAGGTGCTGAGCTCCAGTGAGCATGCAGCCCAGCTCCAGAGGTCTGAGATCCTGGAGGAGGTTGAGCAGGGTGGGAGCCGCTGCTACACCCTGCAGAGTGTCGAGAAGGTCATGAAGAAGGTCAGAGCAAAGAAGGAAGCTGTGGTCAACAAACTGTGTGCAATGCTAAAGAGATGATGGCCAGTTGAGCCGCAACTTTTGTACAAATATGAATGAGATTTATGTTGTAAAACTTACATTTTGGTTATCTGATGACTTTTGCACCATCATCAGGTTTAAACCAGTATTTTACTTTATCACAGTGCCAGAGATTCTTTAAAATGTATTTCATGTAACAGCACTGCGCTTAAATCACACTTAAGCTAATTTTATTTATTTCTTCATAACCTGCAGGGCATCCACTGCGTGCTGCCTTTAGGCCTCGACTGCGTGCGCCGGCTGCAGCGCTCTGAGATCTTCCCCATTATCATCTTCATTGGCCAGTCTGCACGTAGCGCACGTAAACTGAGGTAGATTCGTCTTCTTCATCTCACGCAATGCCACCTCATGCTTCTGATATTACATTTTTCTTCCGATTGTAAGCAGCGAGAGAATGCTGGGCAGAAATAATGAGTCAACATTTTTCCCAGAAAACCTTCCTTGTTTTTCCAGTTAGACTCCATGGCACACAGATTCATTCACAAATATCTTAGAGTTGTAATTTAACTTCATATTTTCAGACAAGTAAAACAAAATGCAAAAGGGACTGATGTATTCATGTATAGAGTTTATTAATGGGAAAATTAATTTTTTAACTAATTTCACCTTTGTTAGTGCAGCAATAGCAGAGACAGGAAATCAGGGAGACATGCAGCAAAGGGACCTGAGCTGCTCAACCACTGAGCCTGGGCCAGTTGTGCAATTATGCCTACTAAGTAAACAGATTTTGTCATACTTACAGATCAGTTACTTTGACTGTATGTACAAACAATATCAGCAAGTCTAAAGCAAAACATTTCCTTCCTATTCTATGTGAGCGACTTTTAGAAAAATAAATAAGTGTAAAGAAATGTGTTGATATTACTTCATGTTAATACAAAAGTTCATAAAAGCAGGAGGTTATAGTTTATTTATCTAACTTTTACGTTAGGTCAAAGCTGCACCGTCACAGTCAGACAGAGGAGCAGCTGCTGGCGTGTTCGAGGAGCGAGGAGCCGCTGCTGGACAAGCTGCCGTGTCTGTATCACAGCGTGGATCCAGAATCCTGGTGTGACCAGACCTCCCTGCTGACCAGCCTGCGCACCATCATCTGGGAGGAGCAAAAGAAGATTGTGTGGGTGGAGCCTGACCTGTGGTAGGGCAAGAAAAGGCAACAGAAGAAAAACTCAGAGCATTTATGTAAATAATATCAATTTCTTAAAGGGCTTTTTGTTTACTGGATCATGAAAAAACACATTAATATTAAATGGATAAATAAGTTTTACAAGAAAACTTTTTGTAAACACGAGTATGTATCTGTGATACTTTATGAGTAACTGGAGGACCGTTTAGTGTGCATGTAGCTGCATTACTTACTGAGAAACGTGTTTTACGCTGCCTCCTTTTTTTGACTTATTTGTTTAAAACAAACATGTGTAGTGTCCTCTAAAGACACAGGTTTTTTCATGAAACACACGCTTGCATTTACTGCATCTGTACAAAATGTAGATAATTTTTCATTTTCTATGTTTTCTTGCTTACATGCTGTGTTTTGTAAGTCACACCCTTGATTTAGAATAAAATAATAATAATCTGAGCTGTTGTGTCACGTGGAGTTTCAAAGTGAGATTTCATTGGAGATGGTGCATTCTTTGGTGCGAGTGTGAAATGAAGTGCTGTAAGTACAGATGAGTGAATGTTGTTTGTCGGGACAGCGCACGCCGAGCACTATTACAGGTGTTTTGTTTGTTTTTTTGAAATTAAGCACAGCTGCAGAGCACCATGTGATTGGTTTAGCTTGTCACAAACAGCCTGTTCCTTTAATTTTTTGAGCAGTGTATTACCTGTGTTAGCAGTAAATCTAAACAATATCAAAAGACATTGCTGACTTGTAGAGGAAGTGAAGAAAAATCTCTCCAGGGTGTGGATCTTCAGAGAATATCAGCGCAAAATAAATCCTCCTGCAAATATCGAAAAAAGGAAGGAAAAACACAAGAAGAAACTTTTGCACAGTAATACGTTTCTGTGGAGCAGATGTAAAGAAGTCTTATTCCTTCTATCCGTCCCTAAAGCCCCTCACTGGTGCCACACTGTTTGTCACAGAAACTCTCAGAAATTTTCATCCAGATTGGTCCACTTGTCTAAGACGAGGGGAACATATAAACATGTATAGACGCACTAGAATCATTATAGTATGATTATTGTTATTATTAGTGAGCAGTGTATTTAAATGGTCACATTCATTAATCAACTGAAAGCTTTTTCAAGCAGAGACACACAGCATTTATACATTCAAATGTGAGAATTTGGTGTCTGCCTATAAACTTGTATTATTTATTGATCTAATGGAAACATGGACAACAAACCAGATGTTAATCCAACAAGTTTATTATCATGGAAATTTAGGAAATGAAATTTAGGAAATGAAATTTAGAAAAATACGTGTGAACTATGCTTTGTTTGCCGTCGTTTTCTTTAACCCGTTCTTTTAAAGACTAAGCTTTGGGATGTGAGGAGAACATATTTTCCAGATTCCAGACTATGTTTCATCACATGTTTTTGGAATGTAATTCTGAAAAAGTTTCTCACAGGTGACAGGTCTCCTGCTCTGACACTGGGACCCACTCATATGCCAGTTCAGCACAGGAGCAGCACAGACACACAACCTCTTATTCCACTCTCACATTCACACCGCGAGTGAAAAATCGCCAGTGAACCCTGAAGGATGACGTTGGACTGTGGGAGGAAACCGGAACAGGGCAGGTGGCGCTCCAGGGATTTATTTTTGAGTTATTTTGATGTGGTACTGCCACCTAGTGGATGAAAGGAAAAAATGAAAGAACAAATATAGAAACGATTAACCGAATTATTGTATAAAGTTGAAAAATTAAACGAAAATTCTGCTACTAAAGTTTCATAAGATCATATTTATAATGATCTATTTTATATGCCGACCTTAGAGGACGTAGACAGTCATAGTTTTCAGACGGACGGACTCATCTATTCTCTACAACCTTAATCAAGCCCACTGTTTTTAGTTGGGATGAGGCTTGCTGTTTATGCTTCAGTGCAGACAGTCAGCAGTAAGGTGACCCTTTAATAAAAGTATTCAAGATCATCATGTGGAGGTGGGGTTGGTCTCACCGGAGGTGCAGACAGTGTTTTGAGAAGAACTGCAAAAGAAAAGGAAAAAGGATGGAGGCTTTGGAGAAACGGCTATCTGACAAACCCGAGGAACTAAAAGACACTCCTAGGCCCTACCCTGTTTGGCCTTACTGTGTATTAGTTTGCGGAGTTTGGTGCAGCTTTCTTGTTTGGTGGGGGGTGGGGATCAACAGGATATAAATACCTGTAAAAAGTTGATTGGTTCACATTTGCACATCTTAATTTTTAAGTGACATTTGCGTTTTAAGTTTATACACTGATTACATGCATATAATGCAACGTTTTCCTGTTGCAGTATTTTGTATGGTGCGTTTTTCTATGTTTTTAACAAAAGGGGGGAAAGGGACATTTAATTCAACCTAAGATGATTTGTTTTAATTTGCACATGGTCTTACTGAGGTGATCTAAAGTGAAATATGCATTTTTCTTTTCTTTTTATTTTTTTTGTAATGTACTGGAAAAGCTTGAAAATGGACATTGAGTGCATAAAAGTGCTTGAATTTGACCCTGGACAATAAACTCTGTGTCCAGTAATGTTTTCTGTGGCTGTTTTTCTTTTGAAGCGTCTTTTAGGTGAAAGACGTCAAAGAGGACGTTGCTTCATAATATTCCTGCAGTGTTCAATTATATTTTTCCTACAAACTGCTTATTACAGCTGGGCTACTTAAGGCTAGCGCTTTGCCAGAGGTCATGCCAGATTGTTGCACTACTTGTGCTACCCAAGCTGATAAACTTGTTTGTGCTAAACTTACCTTTGTTTCCTCTGTTTAGATGCTTTCTGCGTTGAGGAGAAATGTCAAGACAGAGCTAGAGAGTCTGAAAAGACAGATGCTTGCCTGTCCCCCTGCTTTAGCCAAGCAGTGAAGCCCAGTCTGGAAATGACTGTTTTCACTGCTCTGCTTGCAAACAACTCAGTCTAACTTTTACTCCTGTATTCCTGTTTTTGCCCAGGTTTTTTTTTTATTGTGCATGACAGGTTGTGTGATTGCAGATTAAATTTAAATTCCGACATGATATCTGACACAAAGGTACACCGAACCCTGTAGAACAAGAAAGTCAAACTCATTTTATATCATGGGACTCATGGAGCCCACTTTGATCCTGAGTGGGCCGGACCAGCGCAACTCTGCTTTCTTAACTACGCATTTAATTCCTGAGATATCTAAATATAAGTAACAGAAGAGCAGTAAGTCAGACTTTCTACAGAATAAGAAATTTGTCACCATGACTGTTTGGGCTTAAACTGTAAGAAATAAATGTGTAAAATTACAGTAAATATTCAGTAAATATTCAATAGACTGTCCTGTAATTATAAAACTGAACTCACAGAAAAAGTCCTTTTTTGTAGACAATATATAAAAAACAAATAAACAAATTTCTATAATCAATAGTGAAAAATCAGGAACTTTTCAGTTATTTAGTTACGGTAGTGTAGTGTGAATGCCCCTGTAGGGAGGTCTTCATTCGCTCAAAAAACTGGAAAACCTATAACCATTGTTCCATATGGCCAGTTTCACTGTTTCACTATATTTTCAGTACTGATAAAGGGATGCTGGGATGCTGCAAAGGAAAAAACACAAGTATTAAACAAAAAGTATTAAACTATTCCACTTCGTAAATCTGAAAACGGTCTTACAGCTGACCTGTGTGGGCAGAAGATCACAGAATATCATTTACCATTAGATCCCGAATAATCAGCGGATCGAATTTACATACTGTCACTAACTCTGGACATTTTTGAATGTTTGCCATTTATGCTTAATATTTATCAAAATCAGTATTACATACTGTAAGATTCAAACATTAAGACAGATTTGATCTTTTGTTGCATTAATTGTTGCATTTAGAAGGACATTTCAATATTGTACATTACAGATCTGAGAGAAGGAAAAAAACAAGCTGAAAATGATTTGTGGTGTTGCAGAAATGTATGACTGCACATGTTTTCATTATGAACTAATATCTATCATTTGACTAAAATCTTAAACGCTGTAAATAAATTGGCTCACTTTAAAAAAAAAAAAGAAGAAGCTTGATTGCCGGCATGTGTTTTGCACTGTGGGTCCCCTGTGGTGCTCTGAACCAGAAAGACCCACAAATACTTATGTAATGAGGTCAAATGCAAACATAACTTAGAAATAAATAAATAAATTTAGTGAATTTAAAATACCTACATCCTTTCCCCCCATCACTTTACAGGCACTGTTTTCTTGCAAAGTAGGATGAGTATGATGATGTAGCAGCTTTAACTTTCCTAAAGGTTTATTTTGTTTTTTTCAGGCCTGAAAAGTTGATGGGATACTGCCATCACCCTGCCAGCCAGATGGGTACCGTGGTCACCCAGCTTTGTAAACACAACAAGACAATGTAGAGTTTTACGCTGATACCAGAGGTGCGTCAACTAAGAATCTCAGATGAGGTTGAATCTGTCAAGTTCAGAGGTAAAGCTTTCTGAATATTTTGTGAGCACAACAACTCAAGAAAGATCTGATCTAGGATTTCCAAATTAACACCATAAGTATTTCATAAAAGTCTCGTAAAAGTGGAAACTTCAAGGCTGGAGGTGAAGGTTTCTGAAAATCTTGTGAATGCGTAAAAAAATCGCTAATTCCTAAGAAGTTAACGCAATCGTTTTGTTAAACCCCTTCAAGTATAAGGGAAATGTAATTAAAGGGGAAAAATTACAAAAATCTTCCAAATATTTAGGGACCTAAGAGTAAATAAAGTTCAGCACTATAACATTATGACCACATGAGGGCAACAGGAGATCTCCAAAAATGTCACCTGCAGGATAAAATTCTACGATATTTTATCCTCCAAAATTTTCCACTGATTGAAAGTTGACAGATTGATTGAAAGTTCACCTGCTGGAGCGAGTTCCCATGGAAATTCATTTTTTTTGTTCCTTTATAATGGAAGCGAGCAAATTAAATGGAGACAAACAGAAGCTTTTTTATATTATTACATGAATAAAATAAATCATTAGTATTGATTTGGAGTCAGACATACTGTCAACAAATATTACTACACCGTTTTTTTGTGTCTATTACATGAAGCTATCCTGCTGTTGTCTGTTCTCCTCGATGCTGCTCTCTTTTTCTCGGGAGCTCGCCCCCACCTCTCCCCCCCAGCAGAGGAGGAAGAGCTGAGACAAGTGAACAACAAGCCAAAGCCAGGCAGACAGGAGACTGTATAGGTGGGTGTTTTCCCCTTTTTCATGTTGAGTGCTCTCGCTCCGCGGCGCTCAGTTCGTGTGCTCTCTTTTAGGGCGTACCTTCGATAACGTAGAGGTGTTTTTTGTTGTTTCATCCCAACTCTTTCTGATATTTGGATCGTGTCAGCGCAGCAGCGGCGACAGCGGCAGAGGCTGAGCTAAGCTAGGCTAGGCCTGAATCTCCCATCTCAAATACTTATGGACTTTGCAAAACAAACCTAACAGTCTCCAGGATCGGTAATGGTTTGCCTTATGGTGTTTATTTTATTTTATTTTGTTTTACCTTTTGCTCGATGCAAGTGTTTAGGATTTGTCGAAGGCAGATTTTGTTTTTCTCAGTGAACTTGATTGTTGTAGACACCGCGCTAGCAGGCTAGTGAGGCGCAGTAGAAGCTAATTACGTTAGCACTGGCTTGATGAATAACTCTTGTAGAGTGAGGCTCGGGGAAAGTTTAAGAAAACTCATAACATGAAGGTTTGAACTGGAGAGGCAAGGGTATAAAGGTACTATGCACTCCGTAAACACGGGACTTTGTGGTTTGAATGGTTTGTGGTTTTGGTGAGCTGGAAGGTGTGCAGTGCTATTACATTACACGTCGAATCTTCTGTTTACGAAAACGGCGAGGTTTTAATGAACAGCTTCGTATTGCCGTTTTCCCCCGAGCTAACTAGGGGGCTATCCAGGGCAGGTGAGAGAGAACAAGGAAGTGGCCAGGCACCTGGCTGACCGCATCGTAGCTTTTAGTGGAGTCAAAGTCCAATCTCGGCTTATCAATTTCCTATTATGTTACACCTGAAACGCCCATTCTCGGTGGACTCTTGGCGCTTCCAGGTGTTCCAGCGCCTACGGTGTGTGCTTGTGCTTTTAATTTCGTTCATTTTAGTCACTGTTTATTGTTTCTGCAGCTGTCTTTTGATGTGGTTTGCCAGGTAGAGGAGGAGAGAGACGGGATTTGTGGTGCTGGTTGTTGTGGTGGCGGATCAACGGCAGCCAAGGACAAAAGCAAGAACCTGTTGTGTAGGTCTGGACGGGGTGTGGTAAGGTGGCTGGCTGGAAAGGCAGGCGGGAAGGTGTGCTGGTTCCTTAGTTATTCTGCCCCTTGTGCAGACGCTTACAACATAGACGTCTTCTCAATTTACTGTTTTACAACTTATTTACAGAGGTAAAACAGTAAATTGCCAGAGGGAGCAGGTGTGTGTGTCCCTGTTTAGAGTGAGCTTTGAGCTTTCAGTTTGCTTCATGTGGCTTCGTTGTGATGTTAAGAAAAACATTAATATCACACAGACCAGCATAAGTTAGTGTTTTCAGAGTTGATCTAAAGTAACTGGATTGTTGATTTAGTTTGATACAGTCAGCTGATTGGACATGCCTGACATATTCCTGTTCATACCCTGCGGGCATATCTGTTTGAGTTTGTTGGGGCAGAGATGGAGGAGATTGTGGACAAGTTTGAACAAGTTGTTTGCTGTGATTTGCCTTCTCCGAAAGATTTAGAAATGAGGGACAGGAAAAAAGTAAAATCTGAAGTTGGGCACTTCTCTTGCTCCTAACCATGTTGTCTGTGGAGGCTGAAGTCTTGCTGCTCAGCCAGTTGTTTTAGCCAGGGCTATCATTTGTGAGTCTCTGTAATGACGGGCTTTCAGAGAAATACCATGGGTGTGTCCCTTTGACTGACACACACACACAAGCTGGGGTTTTCTTATATTTGCTCCTCCTCCATGTCTCCCCACATGTCTCTCTTCCTCAGTCTATTTCCAGCAGTCACACCTGCAGTCTGTTTTTATTTAAACTTCAGCTGGGCGTGCATGGGAGATGTGTGATAATGGGTTAAATCAGAGTGTACAGGGTATGAAGCTGTGAAGCAAAACAGCCGTACAGCACCCTCCCTCTGTGCTGGTGGTTATTTTCTTGGAAAGGTTGAGTTTGGTTTGCACGTTTATGAACCTCATGACAGCAATTTAGAAGTGATTGCGCGCTTGTTTGCGGTTCACTTGTGGCAAATCTTTACCAATGGCTGAATATTGGATTTTAGTTTGTGTGACCATTTTTTAGTGAAGCAGTTAAGAGGGAATGTTTTGCTGCATGCATGATTTCTGTGTTTTCTGGTAGTGATATTGATTAAAGCTAAAATTATGAGGGTGAATCTTGAGCAACCTTTACAGGTAGGTTCAGGGATGCACTGATTGGAAAATTGTGGTCCTAACGGTACAACTCTTTAACAGCATTTGGCTGACAGTTTTGTATCTTTGTAATCTTTCCCACCCCTGTTTTTGTGAGAGAAACAAAAATTCTCAATTGTTAACATTTGAACCTTTAGCCAATGTGAAGTAATGCGACACAACAGATAAATATCGGCCACTTGAGATGGGCAAATGTCTTTTCTGCATTCAAAAAGCTCGATATGTCGGAGCATCCAGAGGCTTAATTAAATCTAGCACTATCACAGAGCACACAGCAGAATATGAGTTGATGACATTTAGTTGACTCACGATAAAATCTAATTTAATTTATAAATGTTTGTTATTGAATTTAATTTCCATCCCATTTTGGATTCCACGGATTAATTAAACAAGACAAAAGAAGTTCTGTTTTGCCCTTCAGCACATCTCTCTCTTCTGTACTTTTGCCACTCCTCTGAGGCAGGTTTATTTCAGTTCAGTTATTTATTTATGTCGTTTTTTTCATTCCAGTTCTAATTAAAGTTCAGGGATAGTCACTTAATTAAAAAGGAAAGTGCGTTCTTTTTTAAGTTTAATAAATCACTCTAAGGTCTCTGAGTAATTGTGTTAAATGCCAGTATCAATGAAAATTGCTGTACTTAGGACTTTTGCCATAATCGAGCAGCCTCAGTTTGTTCAGAGAGTGGCCTTTTGATTTATTGATTTGGTTTCTTTTCTAGTTACCAGCTCTATTTATTAATTTCAGGAAGGTTTAGTCAGCTTTGGTGAGATGGAAAGACGAGCTAACGCAGATGGAAATGATTCTGTTCTGTGACATAAACTAGAGCTAAAAGAAGTTTAAAGTATTTTTTTCCACGGGTTTCTTGTCTTTTCTGGAATTAGCATGCAGGCTGCACTAGTTGTAGAGTATGTTGTTGTTCAGTTAATTACTAATTAATTAACTGACCTCTACTGGCTTTGTATTAAACCAAGCAGGTAGAGGTCACTCCTCCATCTGTTTTATATGATATAAAGTTAATGTGTTGGACTCAAAGTGTGTTCTTGGAATTGTTAGAAATTTTCTTGACTTTGACTTAATAAATAACAAATATGACAAAAATAAATATCGTATTTGTTGATACCACCTTATATTATAAGTAGAGGTAAGTGATATGTAGTTATTAAAGTAATGCTGCTTTTGAGACTAAGCAGTACAACAAAAATGTATTACAGTGACTAATGGCATCCTATCAGTATCAGGGTTTTTCCTGGTTCAAAATGAGTCTTTGAAGGGCAGCTACACATGCAACCGCAGTTGGTCTGCATGTAGTTAACACAAAGAGTCTGTTACCCGATTTAACAGACGTCTGTGCTTTTTCCTGTCATTTTTAGCCATTTGGTAAACAAAATATTATTTTATGCGTGATTAAATGAAACCCCACCTGCCAAAAAATTCAGTACTGAGTTTTTGTTTTTTTCTTTTGGGGCAAGGCCAATAACTCCCAAGAACTGGTGGTATCATATCTGTAGTCCTAGCTCCAGCTTCACGTCCACATATTTGAACTTATTTGCTCATTTTTAGACTCGAGCTGCAGTTAAATGGCCCTCCGCTCAAATGGGGCTGCACGTTTCCTTCTCACCAAGAATAGTACACTGGTATTGTGCAGATTGGGCAGCTGGCCTTGTGGTGGTCCCTGCAAAGTGTGTGTGGGTGTGTGTGAATGTGTGCTCTCCACAGCGTGCCCACGCTGTACACCACATGGTGGGCTGTGTATACGCGTGTGTGTGTGTGTGTGTGGAGAGGGGGTGGTACATGGTTTTACTTTGATGGGAAAGGTGGTAGTAGTTGGATGTGAGCCAAGGCTACACAAAAAAAGGAAAAACTAAACTAACACACACGGGCCAAATCTCTGAGTGACCATTCAAATGAGGCTGAGTCAGCAGAGCATTTGGCCAAGCCACAACAGCATTTTACCAAAGCTTCACCTCAGCTGTGTGTGCGCGCATAGACAGGGACAGGGTGTATTTCAGCCTGCCACAACCACCAGTGACTAACTCCCTCAAATAGCCGTGATAGCATATGATAATAAGGCAATTCTCCAGACTAACAAACTGTTAGCAAGTTTGCAGTGAGTAGTGGACACAAACTGTGTGTGCGCGTGTGTGAGTGTTGTGTGGTAGCTCTGGCTGAGTAGTAAGTGGTTTAGCAGTGTAATTCCAAGTCTATCCCATTAGCAGATACAATTTAGCGTTGCTGCTAATGGCCTTACAGTAGATTACAAAAGCATAATGGCCAGACTTTAAGTGGCAAAAGCCATTAAACTTTAAGAAGGAACTACTTCCTGCCACAAGAATGTTAGTGGTGTGGCTCTCATGGCTGTAGAGGCCGTGTGCATCTGAAAGTCCATTACACTGAAGCTCAATCTTCATCAGTGCTAACAAAAAGTGTAGATGTTTTTGACAAAGCCTCAAAGAACATCCTAAACCATGGCGTTATCTGGTTTTTGTGATGTTAGTTGATTTCCATTTTCTGTAATGCCGGGTTCAGATAATTGTCAGAGTTTAGGCAAGTACATAGTAATAATATATAATATGACGCCTTTTTGTGTCTGTAAGACATGACAGACTGCTCCCTGAAAATAAACATCAGGAAGGAGGATGTAGCAACCACAGTGGTGTGTTGTACCATTTTACAGTCCCACCGAGGAGCAACTTTCCGTTCGTTATGGTTCAGATCAAATTATGATCACATGATGAGGCCTTTAACCATCCATTCATTTATCCATTTTCTTTCACTTTCCTGGTTCAGGAGTGCTGGAGCCTATTGCTGCTGTCATAGGGTGAACAGCAGGACACACCCTGACCAGGTTGCCAGGCTGTCACAGGGCTAACACAGCTCTTGTTATTATTGCCTCTAGGGAAAAGTAAGATATGAGGCAAATTCAGATTCATATCTGAATTTGCCTCATATCTTACTTTTCCCTAGAGGCAATATATGAGGCAAATTCAGATTCTAAAAGCTGATGTATGAGGTGAACCACAGCTCATCTATAAAGTTCAGCGGAGTGGTGCAAAAAGATCCCTACACTAAAACTGTTGAGGCTTAGAGAAACAGAAATGGCTTTCTGACAAGGATGTTGTTACCCTCGAGACCATACAACATTACCATCAATATTTTCCATGCCCGTTGGCTCGCCTAGTCTCCTGTTACCATTAGTTGTTGAATGTTGCTGCTTGGTTAGCACTAGAAATACCAGTTTGTTAAATTAATTATTTGCTTATTTTATCAATGTACAAAGTTCTAAGACGTTGCACACCTGTCTCTCTGTGATACAAAGTTGTAAAGAAGCAAGGTGGAAAGTAGAACTGAGGACAGAAGCTTGGTTGTGGGTTTCTAGAAATTTAGAAAATGGACACTTGTATTTAGGCTGAATCAGAGTAGACTGAGAAGAAAACAACTCGACTGGAGCATCGTTGATGCACGTTATGTTAACCTGCAAGGAAGGGTTCTGGTGCTAGCTAGTGTGTCACACACTGCACACACAATATCACATTAGTTTACAGTCTTACGCACAGGTTAAAGTATGTTAATCAGAACGTTTGGAATAGGTCCTGACTATATGCACAATGCATGTATGGCAGATGTTTAATGTCGCTTAGTGTTGACTGTTCTCTTACTTTCAAACAAGTCGACTTGATTTCCTTTGTATTTCTAAGGTTTAAACATCTAAATTTATTTTGAGGAACATTGAACAGTTGGGATAAAAAACTCTGAAGTAAACTAATGTACCAGGTAAATGTATCAGGTACCTCTGGCAGAAACTCTGACACTAAAACATCTGTTAGTTTGTGAGCCCTGGACGCCCTGATTGGGTTGTAGAAAAAAAACAGTGCCTATGCTCCGTTTCCAAGATTTAAATGTTTGTCTGGGGGGGAAAACATTGTTGTCGAAGACAGATGAGAGCGCACAAAAGAAAGAATGAAGGGCTCCCTTTTTAGGACAGCTTCCAACAGCTGAGACAGGATATGACACGCTGAATCTTACTGTGGAATGTATGACAATGGCAGGACGTGTGTGTGTGCATGTGTTTTTTTTGTGCGGCTCATATGCGTTTGTTCAGAAATGTGTCTATTTACTTTTCCAGGGAACAAAATTAAACAGCATTAAATTTGCCTAAAGCAGCTGCGTATCTGTTTGAGTATTCAAGGATAAAAGCGGTGTCAGCCGGACTCACTTGCCACCTTTATTTAGTCTCTGACCCACATACACTCACACACTCGCCCTCGCACAGATGTGAACACACACTTGTGCTGGTGTAAGTGTGCGCTCGGGCTTTTGACTGGAGTCTTTGTTTGCTCCAAGCGTCTTGTATATTTGGATGGAGAGCAGATTTGATCTACATGACTCAGTGAACTTTGAGGTACAAAACAGTTTTTGCTCTGGTTTGGAGAAGAGCCACACTCCTGTCATCTCGTTATTAGACAGACACTGCTGAAGCAATCATCTCCTAAATTCCTCATTCCTTCCTCACCAGTGTCCCTGCTGAGGGTCAGCGTCTCAGAAAAAGGACTTTGTCATTGTCCTAATTTGGGCTAGAAGGACCTTTCCTTTTTATCTTGCCTCTGTAATTTAGGCTTAGGTCATCTGTGGTTTTTCATGATGCATTTCCTTCGTAAAGTCCAAGTTTATGTTTAAAACCCCCCCAACAAGTTTTGTACTTACTTTCCTTTGCAGCTACAGCTTTTTTCTTTGCTAGCACTTTTCTCTGTTGCTCAGGATTTATTGCTTACATAAGTAAAAGTTTTATATAAATCTGTTGGTTATTTTGAATTGTATGAGCATGTTGCAGGTTTCATCTGTACTTTGTCAGACAATATTATTTATATTCAAGTAACTGGTAAACCCACCATGGTTGCAAAGTTAAAAGCACAGCAGGAAGTTCTAGTTAAAAAAATTATTTACATTTAAAGTCTGAAAGCCATTCAAGCTTATGTTTCTCTGAGATTCTTATAGTGTGACTATTAATCAGATTGTGGCAGAAATAGACTTTAACATTGGAACTTTTTTTTTTCTTTTTTTAATGAAGCAGGATAGTGAATCAATAGCACTAAAGAAGAAAACATCTTAAACTGAGCTAGAGACTCGAGCAAGAACTAAAGGCAGTTTTTTATTAGGTAATTTGTGTATGGGAAGCATCCCTTTAGGACTTCCTTCAGGATGTCTTTGGTAAGAGTAGCAAATACCTGCATTGGAGTGGTTACTTCGGAGTGAGGGTTTTTATGCCTTTCCACTGTAAATGCACATGTAATGAGGGCAGATGCAATGAATGTGGAAAAAATTAGATGATTTTAAAATCACACTTACTGTTGTAAAAAGTGTTTTTCATGTCTCAATATATTGTCATGTCATCTCTCTCTTTCTTTCTTTTTTACGACTCGCACTTTAAATGAGACATATTTTAGCAAAGATGATGCTTTATTTTAGTTACAAGTGAGTGGAGAGGCGGGTGTGTTACACTTGGGCTTACAGTTTCAGCTTTTTAATAACCTTTTAGAGTATACATGCCCTTTGAGGGTTGCTATTTTAAATTGTTTGTTATGAAATCATTGTTTTACTGGTAAAGCTGCATGTGGGGGATTAACTAAAACGATTTGGAGCCCCCCTTGTTTAACACATCAGCAAACTGGCAAAGCATAGTTTGCTTTCCTATAGCAATATTAGCCCAGACTCCCTTTAGAGTAACTGTGTAATAGACACAAAGGTGGTCAGTCAGAATTGGAAAAGTGGCAGGGTCTTGTCCCACAATCCATACAATAATTTAACAGGTAAATTAATGAGGTTAAATACAGAGGACTTTTCTAGGTAATTTGCATGTATTCATCATTGTCATGGTAGTATTGAACAGTGCTTTCACACATGTTGACTTTTTCCCTCGTCAGGGATGCAGGCCTTTCTGTTATCTCCTTGCTGTGGAGGTCACACCCTGAGAGTTTTAAACACCTCAGGCTTTTTAAATTTAGTTTAACTTGCTGGCGTGACTCTTGTCTCATGATATCTCCTCTCTCTGCTCTTGCACTCATCTCCCTCTTCCTTTCTCACTTCATCTGCATTTTTGGAGTGAGGAAGTGCTAACAAGCTCCACACGCTGCAGCTGAAAACACGCTGTAATTCTCTCTCTCATCATGCATCGCACTTATTATTTTTAACCCAGCACAGGAGTAGGTGGAGGGGGGGGGGAAAAAAAAAAAGGTGATGGGAGCTTTCATCCATGGCTGCTTTGCTGGTTCCACCTTGAGTTTGAATTGAATAATCTTTTTTTAATGAAATAAATATGCTTTCTTTTTACTGCTCATCCTTGCAGCATTTCTCACACATGCTCTAACCTAATCACGTTTTCTCGCTCCTGTTCCCTCGTTGATCTTGCCTCGCTTTGCCTCCCTGCGTCAGCTCCAGCTGCTTTTTAGCCTCTAAATATCAACTTCATTAGCACTTTCCAGACACACTGTGCCAGCTCTTCTTTTTATATGTTTTGTACTTGGGTGATTCTGTCTGTTCTTTGTTAAATCCTGGTGTTGGTTGTATCTCATCTTGCTCTCTGGTGTTGACTCTGTCCTATCCTTTCCTGTCCTGTGCTCTGCTCTCAGCGTGTGAATGGAGCAGTGTGCGAGTACGGCCTCCCTGCTGGCCTCGGTGCGGGAGCAGGAGAGGCAGTTTGAGATGCTGAGCCGAGCTCTGGAGGAGGAGCGGAGGTCGTGTGCTGGCACCTTGCCCCGCCCCCTCCCCAACATGCAGGTAACACCAAACAAACCCTGCCCTACCACCACCATCCCTCACGCATTGTTTTCCATCGAAACACCCCTTGGATTCATCTGTAATCCGAGCGAGTTTCATCCTCACGGTCACCCCCATCCTCTCTGTGTGGACTGGGGTTAAACATACCTCCTCTCTGGGTTTAATCTAACTGGACTCTTGATAACTGCTTGAATTCTGCTTGAGTTTTCAAACTTAAGCTAAGTCAAGCGAAGACACCTTTCAGTAATGTCTTCCGAGGAGTTATTTTACACCTGCTGTTTCTCCTCGCAGTTTTTACTCACACTTTTCCTCCTATCATCCATCTGTCCTGTTCTCAATTTCCTCAGTAAACCACCCATTCCTCATTCAGCATAAGTCTAATCATCCTCATCATCATATCCTTCCATCAACCTTACAAACCCAATGTGTTTGCATGCAGAACAGTCTTATTTGATGTTTTGTCTTTGTTTTTTTTCTTGATTTATTTTGGGTTGAATTACAATTAAAGTCTGAGAAGACAAACAAACAAAAACATCTTTATAAATCCACTATTTTTTTAACAACTTGCGTAATCATTTTAAATATTGTTCATCCCAGTATTGGCCAAAGTAACTATGCCAGTGAGACTAATGCATTATTACATTTATCAGACATCTCAGGGGGAAGATAAAATAAAAAAATAAATACAAATTATAAGTTGTTGCAATGTTTTACAAAATAACTGCAACTTGTTTCCAGAGTTGCCAGAGGCTTCTTCCTGTTAAAAGGGAGTTTTTCCTTCAAACTGTCGCCAAAGCATTTGCTCATAGGGGGCCAAGTGATTGTAGGGGTTTTCTCTGTATTACTCTAGGGCCTTTACCTTACAATATAAAGGCATCTCTCTGTTGTTCTGATTTATATTTTAAAAAAAAATTAAAAAAAATAGAAAAACATCCATCCATCTTCTGCTTATCCGGGGGCAGGTCATGGGGGCAGCAGCAAAGCCCAGACCAGATTTTTCTATTAGAAACCCATTCTGGGCTTCTGATAGAAAGACATATAAATATAAAAATTGGATAGTGTGCTTATTTAGCCTTTAGAGAGCAGTGGAAATTTGTAAGAGAGGGGATTTCCAGAGTAGCCTGTGGCTATCAGTTATCAGTTAATGTTTGCAAATGCAAGCTAAACTGACAACAGCCTTTGCTTTCAAGATTGTGTTTTAGCTAGTCCATTAGCCTTTACGTGTCCAACTCCAGGCCTGAAGGGCCGGTGTCCCGCAGGTTTTAGAGGTGTCCTTGATCCAACACAGCTGATTTAAATGGCAAAATGACCTCAACGTGTCTTGAAGTTATTCAGAGGCCTGGTAATGAACTAGTCATTTGATTCTGGGTGATATCTAAAACCTGCAGTTTAGAGCATTTTTTTCTGAATATTAAAATACTCTGCTGTCCCTCCAAAGAAGTTTTGGGTTCCACCAAAGGAAAATTACCAGGATGAGATTTTTCTTTAAACTACATGAGGTCTACTTCACTCAAACTAAAAATAAATGGTCCAAAATAACAGGAAAATTATTTATTTTCTCACTTCAGGTAACTTTGACCTTTTTCCTTAAAGGTAGACGGGCTAATTATGCTTATACAGAAGCTTATTGTGATCCAGGAAAAACCCCTGTTTACCTGCATACACCCAGACTCTGCTCAAAAATAAAGAGAGCAGAACGCTTCCTGTACCAAAAAATCTGTCTTACTTAGTATGCAGATGTGTTTTCTGTTTAAATTAATATTTCATTTTGTTATGCCAGAAACAAGACTTCACCTTTGCAGTAACAACCAGCAGATTTCATATGAGACCAATGCCCTGCCTGGGCCGCAGTCAGACTTTGAGTCAGAAATTCTCTGTAAAACTGTTGATTTCCGAGAATGATGCACTCACACACCTTGAGTCAGTTACCTGTTTCAGAGTGACTTCATGCTCTGAGTTTACCTCACAGATGCCTACGCTCACTCATTCTTTCGCTTTCTGATTGTACAGCCATTAGCATGCCTGAAAGAGCAGGTGTGTCCTTGCTCACACTTTTTGGCCCTGAGGAGGCCTTTGCAACATACCAATTAAACTTGGTCTCTTCCTTATTTTCCTTCTGTCTTTTGTCACTGTAGCATGTGTGGCATGCCTTCAGTGGGACGCTTCTCAGTCCCAGGCTAATAAAGAGCAGTGACAGCAGAAGAGAACTGTAGTCTGTTCTAGTTCTTATCGCTGCTCTGTGTTTCTATAGCCCAGAGGCTTTCAACATGCCTCTGCCACTTTCTCAAGGCAGCGCACTACAACCTCAGTCTTTACTGACAAGTTCCCACACGCTCGCCTCTGCTCGGTACTTTCTGATCTTCTCTCTGCCTGAGCCTTCATCACAAGGCTGTTTTGCTTATCTACGTGTTGCCTGTAAGAGCTTGGCTGCAGTTTTATTGCACCTCTAACCAGCACATTTTTCAGCATGGTGTTCACATCTTTTCTTGTGTAAATTTGAGACTACGGCTTTTCTATCAGTATGACGCATATTTCTAAATCAGAGTTGAGCAATTACCCTCCTGGTTGTGTCCTTGTAGTGATGATTGACCTGCTGTAGTAACAGAGACAGGGCTCCATCTGTGGCTGGAATAGAAAGTACACCACACCCATTGCCACTCCTGGACAGGCAATGTAGATGGTGGTGACTCACATGAGGAAGTCTCAAGTCTAGTTTTCTTCACCTATTCTCTCTACCATCACCTTCATTCATTTTGTGTATGTGTGTGTGTGTGTGTTTTTGTATGTGTGTGTGTGTATATATATGTATGTATATATATACAGTGTGTATATAGTATATAAGTGTGTATATATATATATATAGTGTGTATATATATAGTGTGTATATATATACTTAGTATATATATACGTATATAATAATATATATACTATATATACGTATATATATACGTATATACATACGTATATATATACGTATATACATACGTATATATACGTATATATTTATTTTTATTTTTTTACACACTTTTTTATTAAGTGAAAATAGGTATTAGAGTTAAGCCTTATATGACTTTATTTGATCTCGATTGATGGTATAAGTTAAAATGAAAGTTGGCGATGGTTGCGACTCTTTTGTTTTTTGTTTGTTTATTCTTTTTTAAAACTTGGAAGCATGTATATGTATTGCATATTGCTCAATATATGTGGAAAACCTGCTCTGTCAGTACTGTTGTCCATGTTTGCTCATGGCTACATACTCTTTCATTTAGTTTGTGTGTTGGGCCATGTCATGTGTACTTTTTTCTTCTTCCTCTATTTCTACAGAACGGCCGCATTCCTTGTGATGCAGACATAGAAAGGCTGACATTGAACGAGGGTTACATCAACGGGACACATCACGTAAGCACCTTTCAGATAGTGTTGATCCAAGGTTACTGAGTGTGTAACCTACATTTGTATCTTACTCTGAAATGTATGCAGTTCAGGATGGAGCCTGGTCAGGTGGTGCAGGAGACATTCACGGTGGAGGAACAACCCCAGCAGATGCCACCTATTGTGTCTGTAGAGACCAGTGAAGATGGGACAACGAAGCGTACAGAAACCACAGTAAGAGCTAGATGCTAATAGTAGTCACTTCTTGCGAAGGAGTTTCCAGCTGTAACACAAGGGGAAGAGTGGCATTCTGGCCAAACTGGTTCATTCTTGTTTTTGTTCTGGTTTATTGCAAGGTTTGCTTTGGATGCTATCTCTGTAAAGCAGAAAAGTTCATACTTGTAATTAGTCAGCGTTGATATCTCATCTCTTTACTGTCATCCCCTTTTAAGGTAAAGAAAGTAGTAAAGACTACCACCACCCGCACAGTCATCCCTTCTGTGTCAGACACACTGTCAATGGATGGTGGAGGCTCCGTGACAGGTGGATACACTACACCCGCGGACCGAGTCTACAGGCAGGGCCCTGGAGTTGCTGTGCCAATGGACTACCCCACTCAAACTGTGCCCCGAAACTACCACTACGGACCTCCAGTGGGACCTTATGACGACTACCGCGCTGGACCGCCATCTGAGGTCTATACAAGCCTCAACAGGGGAGCTCACATGGATGATCGCTACAGGTAACATGTTCAATGAAATTCCTGTTTATCTAGGCTTCAAGGCATGCAGATTGTTTTTAAACTTTTCCATGATAATGTTTTGTCTCATTGTCAACCTCCTCCTCCTTTCCAGACCGGTTCATCCAGATGGGTATAGGACTCTAGATCCCAACTACAGAGCCCCCAGCAGGAACCAGTTGGACCCCTATGCTGCTCAGCCACAGGTGTGTTAAGCAATCATTGCCCAATTTATTCTGGCACTTTTCTCTTGGCAGAATTTTACTTTGCGGGAATTTTACACACGACACATTTTTCTGGCGAGACAGCGAGAACATAAGAAGGAATTCAAACTGTCTCCAACACTCCCTTCCCACCAATTAATTGTACTGTTATCATAATGTGTATGTCTGAGTTTCCAAGCTCAGACACAAGCCACTGAAAATGTATTTTAGAGTGCAGCCATAGTTTCAGTTGTTTTTGGATCACAGTCTTTGTCTCTGTGTAGGTTGGGCCTATGGGAAGTGGTATGGAGCTTTCCTCCATTCCAAGGTTTGTTCCAGAGCCATACGGTCTGGAGGATGACCAACGCAGCATGGGCTTTGATGAGCCCGACTATGGCATGGCACCTCCAATGCATTACAGCACTGTGCCCCGCAACCCCCATGCTTACCCTCGTGCTGCGCCTCGCAGGACTGGGTAAGTTGTGTGATCTTTGATTTTCCATAATATATTTTAGTGTCAGCCTTTACAGATCTCTTCCTTTTTCCTCTCAGGAGCTATGAGGGCCTCTTGGATGGTGACATGAGCGGTGCAGGAGATTACTACTGGGGTGGTGGTGCGCCACTGGCTCAGGGTGAAAGAGGGAGCATGGCTTCATTGGACAGCACTCTAAGGAAAGGCCCTGGCCCCGGTGGCTGGCGTCAGCCAGAGCTGCCTGAGGTCATCGCCATGCTCAACTATAGGCTGGATCCCGTCAGGAGCAACGCAGCTGCTTATCTGCAGCATCTCACCTTTAAGAATGATAAGGTAAAGGATTTTTCACCGTTATAAAGTTTGTAAGGTTTTATATGTTTATATATTATTTTTTTCACTAGATTTAATGTTTCATTTTTCTCATTATAATGTCAGCTGGATATGTACAGGGCTGATTTTTAAGTAGTGGACTTTAAGTCATGTTGAAAGCACATCTTGTAAGCACATGATATCTTTTCAGCTGGTCTTTTATAAAAGTGTCGTTTTTATTTCTATTTCTAACTAAAATGTTTTTTCCCTCACTTAATTTTAATTCGTGGTAGTTTGCACAGTGCAGGAATGATTGAGACGTGATTTAAAACAAATAGAACAGACCAGAGCTAAACTTTGAGCATGTCACTAAGCTTTATAAATATAAGCAACGGCAAAATCAGAGATAATAACTTGTAAAATAGCACGAGCTGACAGAGCCATTTTTGATTGTTCCAAGGGCTTAAGAAGTATTTTGTTTTGTATTTTGTGTGCATGCTTTTCCCCCTCAATGTTGATGGGAAATTCCCTCACAGATTAAAATACTTGAGGTTTTTATTGTCTTTTCAATGATTTTTCAGTGTTTCTCACTTGTTACTCTGTATCCTTGTTTTGGGCCCTTGCTTGTCTATTCATTCTTGATTTAATAATTGTTTTGCATGGTTTCTATTTAATAATATAACAAATGCCCATTCACACTGTATCCCTCCTTTTGATTTGCAGGTGAAGTCCGATGTGCGTCGTCTGAAAGGCATTCCAGCACTGGTTTCTATGCTCGACAACCCACACAGAGAGGTCAGTTTGTTGTTTTTCTCCAAGGCTTTCTGTTCGCTCTTTGCTGTTCTGGAAGGTTGTTATGATTGGGCTAAAAGCGAAGCTTAAGGGATGAAGTGTATTTTAAACTGTGAGGACAAGGTGAACTGTAGATTTACCTGTAATACCGAATGAATGTGAGCTATAAACAAGCTGCATGTATTGGACTTCAAATCCTGGAGGGCGACATTTGTTCTAAATCCGGTTTTGGCCGAAACATTCAGTGGTTTTTCTCCAGTTCCCTTTCATTTCGGTCTAGTTGTGGCAAAATTTTGCTGATGTTTGTAAGGGCACTACCAAGGAAACCACATCATGCATTCCAGTCCCGAGGCAAAGAAGCATCTTAATTTCACATTTCGTGCTCCGTGGCCAGTGACAGGTTTGAAGTCTGGTGTGTGTGTGCGCGATAACTTGCTGACTGAGGAAATGGGTCACACTGCAAATGCATCTTCTAAACATTTGAAAGTGGTTTTAAAGAGTCCATCCAATAAGTTTGTGTGTATGGAAAAACGAGTCCACATTAAGTATAATATAATGAAAAAATGGTCCAGGAATGCAGACTATTACAACTTTCAAAGCAACAGCGGAGAAAAAAATTCTAGGACGTTTGTTAACTTAGTGGAAATAAAGTGGAAGTATTGCATTTTTCATTTTTATTTTTTTTTCTGTCATAAACACCAGAGTTCACCACCATTGATTATAAATCAGATACAAATGTTCTAATGTTGCAAACCATTGTGCAATTCTTCTTTTTCTGTAGGTTTTCACATTATTAGCCATACATTTATTATTATATAATACATACAAGTTTTAATACAGACAATGCACAAAACAAAGTAATAGTTGAGGTATAATGGCACTAATAAATACTATTATTGAAGTATTGTATATTTGTGGGCCATAATTACCATGTTGTAAATATCTGATATTCTAACCAAATATGTACTGTGATAAAGGTGGTTGCTCAAATTAAAGATGCCAAATTTGAAATTTAGGCTACTTCTCTTGGACAAGCTAGCATCCCACAAGCTAGCTTGTGGTCATCCCCAATGATGATGCTTTCTTGTTGTCAGAAAGAATTGTAGCCACATTAAAGTGAAATTAAGAGGCTGTTTGCATTTCAACCACAATAGAAGCGCATTTAGAAATGGAAATATAACGCAGTTACAAATAGTCTTTATGCAGATAAACTATTAGCTTAGTTTGCTACCATCTATTACTTTAGCAGCTTTAGACATACCTTATATTTTTTTTACTTAAGGCTAAATACATCAGAAACTGTCCTACTTTGGCAAATCGTCCTACCCGTATGATAATGTGACGGTGACTTCTGACTAACCCTAACCATAACAAATATTCACAATGGCTTTAAAAATGAAGTAAATTTGGGTTTTGTGTTGTCCGCATGCGCAGCGTATGCAGAAACAATGGGTAGTTGTTTCCTACCCGATCCTACCCTACTTTGTGAGGTAGGATGGACTCCCAGAACACCGGCAGCATGTATAGGTTTTTGGTTGTTTGTTTGTTTGTTTGTTTGTTTGTTTGTTTGTTTGTTTTCCCCTAACTCTGAAAAATATTAATATATAAGGATCCAGTAAAACTGAGCAACTGGATGGGGGAAAAAAAAAGTTTCTTTATATATAATTAATTAAACTGTGCATCATGAAAAGCTACGCTAGTGGAGACCAAGAACAAAACTATGAGTCTTGAAATGAGCATAATAGCTCCCCTTTAACATTTCTTTAATGTGTAAATGTGTACAAAATGCAGCCTGCTAATTTACCACTAATTGTAGTAATTACTTGTATGAGGAGCTCTGCCAAGACCTATTTAATGCGTGTAGTACAGTTTCGAGGTCATGACTGTTTCTTGCTAGCACTCTCCATGCATTTGAAATCGATGCCTTCAAGTACCACTCCATCGTGGCTGATGGCCCATTAAGCTGTGCTTGTGTATGTTACAGGTTCACTACGCAGCCTGTGGCGCACTAAAGAACATCTCATATGGCAAAGATCAAGACAATAAGATTGCCATCAAGAACTGCGATGGCGTCCCGGCTCTGATCAGGCTGCTGAGGAAGACTCATGACCAGGATCTGACGGATGTTATCACAGGTACACGGTGCATAGAGATCCTGGGCTCTGTTTTCAGTCTTGTTCAGTGTGGTTGTTTACTTTTGTTAAGGTGGCTATTATTAATTTAGTTAATGTGTGCCAATTTAGCTTTTTCATACTAGATAAAGCTGACAATTGCCACCAGTTGGACAGCTATTGGACATGACTTTGCAACCCAACAGAAGTAATTTAGCCAACTGGCAGCAATCCCACCAAGAACCATGCAGCTCCCTGCAAAAGCTCCACAATCCTACACCAAGATAAACTTTAATATAAAATGTACACAAAGGAAAGAGAAATTTTGTCAGGTCAGGATTTAAAACAGATTGTCTATTTAACAAAGGGTCAACGTTTGTACTAATACATAGAACTGTCATACAACCTTATTTAAACTGTGCATTTTAAATGGGCAATAGGCTACATTGTTGCTTTTCATTGTGCAATCAACATTTATTTCATAATGTTATGGCTGTAGAATTGATGACACTGCCAAGGTTTAATGTGACAATGATGTTAGCTTCGCTTTCACAGTGCAGCTCTGTCTGCCTCTGGGACCAAATCTCCACATTGCACAACCAAAATAGTAAGTCGGTAGGGCTTTTGTTTTCCATGGAAACTCCTGGTAGCTAAATATGGAAAAACTATCGGAGGGGGGTTCTGTTGCAGGAGGCAGAAAAAGGGAGGGAGTGATGCAACCAAAAGTAAAGCAAATGAACCTTGGACAGGCAATGTCTTGAACCTAAGAGGGATCAAAAGCCACATCAAGTTGGCATTGTGCCAAAAAGAAATAATGTAGCTCCTGCTTACTTATTAGCCAGCCCAGCGTTTTTAAAATATTTTTTGGAAGGGCTCTGTTTATTCATTTGCTATAGGATTCCTGAGTTTGCAGAAACCTTCAGCACTTTTAAGTTTAAAACACAAGAAGACTTGATGATGATCAAAATATAGTCCACAGGGTATATCCTGCATATAAAAAATGTTGGCACTCATGGACGACATTGGCCCTCCCCCAAAGAAAATGTTACGAAGGCTGTGATAAATCTTTAACCAGTGTTTTTAATGTTTAATTTACTCAGGCTTAAGCTCAACTTTTTATGATGTAAAAGAAAAACACTTACATTTCTTTTGAGTAAGCCAGCGTAGTCACCCCACAAAGGCCTGCTTGAGCCAAGAAAAACCCTGAACTGACTGTAGGATGTATGTAAACTTGTGTGGAAATAAAGTGGGTGTATTGCATATTTTCTTATTTTCTGTCACACACCGAGGTGTTACAGTACTCCAATATTGATGACAACTGTTATACTAATGTGCAAAAATCAGTCATTGGGTGATTCCAATCATTTCAGTTGAGTCAGGCAGCACAGACTCTTCCTTGTTCCTTTGGGACCAGTCACACTTGCATGTGTAGCCACCACACAAAGGCTCAGTCCATTATAGTAATAATATATTTGTGCTTTATTAGAAAACAATATTTACAAAGTTTTAAGAATTTCTCAGTGATATCAGTTGCAGGAAAAGTGCAAAATTTTCACTGAATCTTCTCGTCTGGTTTGGGGTTTTTTTTTTGTTTGTTTGTTTGTTTGTTTTTGTATGTTTTAAAAAAACAAACATTTTTTTCTTCTTCTCCCCTGAAGGAACGCTGTGGAACTTGTCGTCTCATGATTCTGTGAAAATGGAGATTGTGGACCATGCATTGCACGCCCTCTCCGACGAGGTGATGGTTCCCCATTCAGGCTGGGAGCGAGGGAGCAACGGAGCAGGTGGTGGGGAGGAAAACTGCAAGCCCAGACATCTTGAATGGGAGACTGCCCTCACCAACACAGCAGGCTGCCTGAGGTATGGAGCAAAGGAAGGATGGAAGCAACCTTAGAGAAGCAAGATATGTAGCTGGGAAAAGAAAGTGGAAAGTTGCCAGGTCAACAGACTGACAGAGCAGTGGGATGTGTGAGGGAGGATGGAAGCAATGATGCGCTAACAGAGCAGAAGAGCAGGAAATGCATCATGGAGTAGGCATAGTGAAGATGAAGAATGATGGTAGAGTCATAATAAAAAAAATACTGAAGACAAATGTCTTCAGTCAGATTAAACTCAAAACTTTTTCATAATAAAAAAAAATCAGAGCTCTATTTACTTGGTCTTTATAAGATGCTATGTGTAAATACATACATGTGTAGGAGAAGCATGTTTTAATTAAAACAATCTTTTCTGTAGAAGGAACAAAAACTCCAAGCAGATTCAAAAATTCAGACTTTAAAAAGTGAGTATATTGGAGTGATGCATCAAAGATATTTTTCATGTTAAAGACTCTTACTCTAATTACTAGTACATGTAAACACTTCTGGGTTAAATGTCAGTTATATATCAAAGAAAAGAAAAATTGCCCAGTAACTGAGCTATCAGGAGGGGAGGGTGGGGTGACAGGAAGGGAATTTCAGAGATTACTGGGAGGGGGGCAAGCAGAGGACAGTGGGGCATTGACTTTTCTAGTATAAACAGTATGTTCAGGCCTGTCTCTGTTATCTGTGATTTCCCTCAGCCATAAGTCTAATTATAAAAGGGTTACTCGCAGGTGTGGAAACGCATCTTATCTTGAGGATTTAGAAAGTTCAGTATTTACAGAAATGGTCTGGACAGCATCTGAATTGTTTTAAGTTAACTTGGCACTATATACCCACTTCAGCAGCTCAGTTATTTATGCATTCTATGATATTTTCTCATTTTTCATATTATATGACAGTTTGGACCCAAGCAGCACCATCTACAATTCAGCCTGTGGTATCCTTATATAACCAATCTTTAAAAATAATGGATAAAATATCTGTTCGGTGACATCGCTGTCACACTTTAAAGAAATATAATCTACTTAGTTTTAAGAGTTTTAATCATCTTTGTTTTCTTAAATTAGTTTTTAAATGTATAAATAGGGTGGCCCCAGAGTGTCTCAATAGATACATCCAGAGACAAGATAGTAATCGTATTACTAGGAGTAAGGTGAACGGCAACTGCAAGATATTATATCGCAGATCTACATTCGGTCAGTCAGCTTTTTCTATAAAGGCTTGCCACCTGTGGAGCACACTTCCAACCGATATCAAATTGATTACAGACATTAGATCCTTTACACTGAAGGTTAAAGTGTGGTTAAAGGGAAATCAAAGTTGTAGTCATTTTAACTAATGATTTTAATTTTATTTTAAATTATTGTCTATTAATTGTAATTGTATTTATGATGTAATATGGTTTTATGAAAATGTATGTTTTATTGTAAAATGTATCTATTTAGATTGTAAGCCCAACAAGAGACAATTGTTGAAAATTAGCAGCAGCTATAAACCTATGTGCGGTACATCAGTTTCATGTCTTGCACTTGAACTATGTTAAACCGCACTGTCCCTTTTTAAATAAATAAATTCCAAATTTCAGCCTGACATTACGCAGGAGATGCCAGAGCTAAACAATCTCTTAAAAATTGGGCGGTTGTACTAGCGTGTTTGTGACATAGTTAGTGCTGGGTCACTAAGCCTTTTGACCCAGACAATTGTAGCACGTTGTAATTGGCCTTCCTGCAGCCAAACTCTGCAATTTCTCAGCTCACGTTGTTCAGACCAGTTGAAGAGTAGAGCTCACACGGAGTGGGAATGCCAAGCTCCTACAAGCTTTTGTCCATTTCTAATTCCACTTAACAATATTCAGACAAACAAGAACGCTCTCTTCATTGTTGCCAAATAGACAGGGAGTGTTGTGCAGAGATTTTGTGTCAGTGAAGCTTCAGTTGCACTGCTGGGTTTAGTGGTTAATTTAAGGTCATTATGAGTGCTGTTTGTTTTGCCTTAATGGATATGTATACACGCAGCAATATGAGTGCCCTAATTATAGTATAAATTATAGTGGCTACCACATGCCCAAAACTGGCTATCTACATATGGGTCATTGAAACTATGTGTGTGTCATTTCTGTTTAAAGCTATTTTTTTTTTTTTTTTTTTTCCAATTCAAGACTTGTAGGAGATCTTTGACAGAGAACTTGTTTTCTGCAGAGTATTTAATGACTATATTTACTCAAGAAATTCCTCTTTAAGTTTTAATACTTAGTGGATTTTCCTGAAAATATTCATCTCTGTGACTGTAAACCTAACCTTTAGTTTCACTTTATGATTTCGTGTCACTTCGCTGTCGAACTGTAAACGACAGATGGAAGGCAGAGTTAAACTTTTATGGCTCCAGAAGTCATGCAGGCATATCGTGAACAGTGGCACACATGTTTAATGTCTGCCTTATGTGGCTTCTTTTATAGCTAAGGTTAGTGAAGAGGATTAGGGTCAAACACTATTTTATTTACATATGTAAATAGATATTGTCTTGCTTTTTTCCGTTTGTTTGAAATAAGTTTAGCAAATTTCAAGCGTTGTTTTTTTGAAAACCGGGACACTTTTTCTTTTTCCTGCCGCTGTCCTGATTTGATTCGGTCAGCATTTTTTTTTTATTTTAAATGTGTGCCTACCGCAGCATGTAAATAAACTTCTCAAACTATGTAGTGAAGTCAGATGAGTGCCCTGTGCAGTGAAAGAGAATGTGTCCTGGTATTATGTGAAAGGGTGTGTCTGCCGACGGGAAACATAAAAGACGAAAGGCCACGACACTCAGTTTTCCAGCTCTCTTGAATCTTTTAAGTGCGGCTGAGTCAGAGAGCAGTTGAGAAAATTGGCCCAGAGATGTAACTCGATCTTGTCAAACTGTACTCTCTTTGTAAACTAGTACATTTAACAGGAGTTTCATTCAAACTTAATGGGGGTGTGCTCGGGCATTATGTGCTGGAATCCTTTTGTAGTCACTATAGCAGACTCCTTCCGCTCCCCTTTAACCTCTTCTAATCTGCGTTCTTGTTTCTCCTCTTTTTAACTTTCCTCTCGATTAAAGAAATGTGAGTTCAGAGCGAAGTGAGGCGAGGAGGAAGCTCAGGGAGTGCACGGGATTGGTCGACTCGCTCATGTACATTGTCAAGTCCCAGATTGACTGTAAAGATGTGGACAATAAGGTATGTGGATTTCTGATTGATTAAATCCTTTGACACCTTTGTTTGATCCTTGTTGCTTTTGTGTGTTCAGTAACATTTACCTGTGAATTTACAATGAGAAAAGCGGCGTTTTGATTCTTAACTTTCTCTCCATCTCTGCAGTTGACAGAGAACTGTGTGTGTCTGCTGAGGAACCTGTCCTACCAAGTGCACCGTGAAATCCCCAACCCTGAGCGCTACCTGGAGGCCACACCAAACCACCAAGGCCCCGCCTACTCCAGCAATAAGGGCAGTTGCTTCGGTTCCCGCAAGAGCAAAGGTGTGTGACTTAGACAGACAGAGATAGCGTAGTTTTCATTCAGTATCGAGAGCATTTGGTGAGGTCACATCATCTCACTGAGCTGATACTTGCACATACACACAATCTTAGACAAACACATTACACAAACAAAGCCAGTCATCAGCACAGGAATGTTAACCCCTCCCCCCCTTAGAGAAATCTTATCCTCTCTTCAGCTGCTCTGTTTGTGTTTCACCGAGAGTATTGATTTGTTTTTGTCAGACTACAGCCCCCACTACAATTTGCTGGCTTTGTATTACAAAGTCAATTGCAACAACCATGTGTTAATGTTGGTATAAATATGTCAAATGTTTAGTTTTTTAGTTTTATTTTTTCCCTTTATTTCTGATTTGGCTCTTTACTTTTAGAAGATAGTGACTGATGATATAAGAGTGAGTGGTGAGGTGGTAGGGCACAACTTAACTCAGGCTGCTGCAGGTAGTTATTATGTGTTTGTAGCTACTCTACACTTGTACGTTATTAATACATTTGATGTACAATTTTATGTGAATATGAAATTACTTGTTTGGTTTGGGCGTTTCCCTGCATTTGCTTTATCCGGCCTTCATACATGGCATGTCACATGCTGATTCTGTGTGGTGGCAGTGCTGCTTTTGGGGTGTAAACAGGTGTTTACTGAGTGACTCAATTACGGCTGCTTTCCTTTTTACTTAAATGCTCTCTCTTCCTCCTGTTCTGCTGCTCTTCTCTTTCCCCTCCCTGCCCTACATCCTCCTTCGGCCTGGCTGCAGATGAGTGGTTTTCCAAAGGTAAGCTTTCTTTACCTGGCTATGCACTTTACTTCTGCTTTGTACTTTTGTCTTGGAGTGGGAGCAGTAGGATCATGGCTTAGATAACAGAAATGTTTTACTAGCACTAACATGGCCTATTTCTTAATAGCGGAACACTTGTAGAAAGTGCACTGTAGTTTTTAAATCTTCGTGTTTGCCCTGAAGAGCACGTGTCTAACCAAATCAGAACACGTGTACTAACAGCGCATGTGTCAGTCTGAAACAGCCATCACACTCGGTGTCAACAGCAGATTGTTTTGGCATTTTTGTTGATGTTAATGTTTAATGTTGCTTCCAGGAAGGAAAGATGAGGATACAGCTGATGATACAATAGACATTCCAAAAAGGACCTCACCTGCTCAAGGTAAGCAAAGGCTCTATGAACACCTTTTATTGAATTAAGCCTTTATAGAAATGGGGTTCAAAACACTGAACGTGTTGTGGTGACAGCGGTCTCTCATTCAGACGTAATCCACCTTTAGATGACTGTTTGCCACAGCTCCATTCACAGGCAGACATGTAGAGAGGATGTCATAGTACACCCGAGTTATCTCTTATTTGTTACAAATGCCAGGTAAACTTGGTGGGTTTTTTTGACACCAAATATGTTGTCAACTGATAAAGCGCTCGGACTTCTGAAAATGTAGTTTGCTCTGGCTTTGCTACTGCACGTGCAGTTTGATGTAAGCTGTACCTCGCTCCATCCACATGGACTCAGAGGACCACTCTTTTTGATTGCAAATGGCAATAATGCATCAACAATTGGTGATGCATTGTTTATAGTATACTTTCTGTAATTAGAATTTGGAAACAGAATTTTGTGACATACGACTGTTATTGCAATACAGCTTAGAATAATCTACAGGACAAAAATCTAAATCTGGACCATGAATTCTCATGAGATGATGTCCTGTTGAGCAGAGGGGTCATGTAAGGGCAGCCAATGTGAGCGCTAAAAGAAAGACAGGAAGTGGATGGGGACAGTAAAGGAAATGAGTTACAGCCTTTGCTTTTTGAAAGTTTTGCAGATTTCTGCCTCTCTTGTCGTTTTCGACTTCATACGTCATCATAACGTGCTTCTGGAATGAGCTGTTGTTGTTGTGCACTTTTTCATGGGAGATTAGGAGTAGTGGATGTTGTTTGCATTCATGTGGAAACAATCTCACAGACAGACACACACGGGATCTCTGCCCTTTTCTCTGATTGGACTCGCTGTGCTTTTAAGAGGCTTTCAGGACACCACAACAGAGACGTTCTCTCTATCGCAGGGTTTGATGTAAAGGAAGATTTATTATACTATGACAAATGTAGGTGTGATAGTGGTCAGGCTCCTCCTGCGCTGGTGAGTCTTCTGCTTCTCCGTCAATCGTCTCTGCTGTTTTAAGAGTTAATATTTGGAGGAAGATCTTCTGTCCAAGGCTTTTGGAGCTTAATGAGCAGACAGTTGGGCACCATTTGTTTTGTCTCTACTGAAGCCCTTACCGAGTGCCTATCGGCTTGATGATAGTATAGACGTTTGCTGTGTTCTTATCTGGAGGGTGGCATAAAGAAAACCGTCTGTGTACTTGGATAAAGAATAGATATCACTCCATCTTGATACCACATTCAGGAACACTTATCCTGTTTGATTTTCAAGAATTACTACTTAACATATCCCTGCACATATTGTTCAATAATTAATATGTCTGTATTTTATACTCCTGAAAGATTATTTCTTTATGAAGGACCTGTTACATTATCAATGTTCCCATCACACACGTGTCCACTCTCTGCCTGTTTCCTGTAGGCTATGAGCTCTTGTATCAGCCGGAGGTGGTTCGCATCTACATGTCTCTGGTGAAGGAGTCCCAAAACGCCACAGTGTTGGAAGCTTCAGCTGGAGCTATTCAGAACCTGTGCGCTGGACACTGGACTGTAAGAACTGCCATCTATACTGATCTTTTTCGATTTTACAGTACCAGAACTTTATGTGCTAAGTAAATAAACCAGATTGGGAAGTCTGAATAAATGGTGCTGTTTTAACATTAGTCATTGCAATCAAAGGTTATTTCAGGAACATTAGTAAACGCTCTATATGAGGATTTGTATTAGATTTGTCTGTTCTTAGAGGTTATCTGTAATGTAACACACAATTATTTTGACTTTGTGCACATGAGAAAAATCACAGTGGTATTTGTTTAGTCAACACTCCACCTAAAGAGCTGAAGTATTGGTTTACTGGTTGATCTACATTCCTATGCTTACATATGGCCTAGAGCTACAGGTCAAAGCAGCAGAAACAAGCTTCCTCTGAAGGTTGGGTTCAGCTTTAGAGAGAGGGTGATAAACTCAGTTATTTGAGAGGGTCTCCGAGCTGCTAGTTCTCTTACATCAAAAGCAACAACACACTGGATGGTAACAACTCATCCAGTCCACACATGCAAAAAATCAAACCGTAGGTGTCCCTAAATTATTATGTGCAATAATTAGAAATGACAGAGGGAAAAGGTATTGAACTCCTGAAGAAAGGGAGGTGTGGAACATCATGACACGCCTGAAATCTATCAGTAATGGAGCCATAATACAGAAGTGGACAGCATTTAGACAAGCCTGTGAAATACTTGGAAAATGTAGTCTGGTCAGATGCGACTAAAATGGAACTCTTTTGGTACCATAATAAACACCATGTTTAGAGGTCAAAAGGCACCGCAACTCATCCCAAAAACACCACAACAGCAGTGAAGTTTGGAGGTGGGAACAACATGGTATGGGGCTGTTTTTCAGCAAATGGTACTGGCACGCTTCATATGATTGAAGAAAGGATCGATGGAAACTGAAATATTCTTTATGAAAATCTGCTGCCATCTACCAGGATGATGAAGATGAAACGAGGGGGGGGGCGCGTTTCAGCAACACAATATTCCCAAACACAGCCAAGGAAACTCATTGTTAGTTTCAGAGAAGGAAAAATAACGCTGCTAGAATGGCCCAGCCAATCGCCTGACCTGAATCTAACTAAAAACCTTTAGAAAGAACTAAAGCTTAGATTTTGAAAGACCGCTTGTGTGGAAGACTGGCACAAAATCACACCTGCAACTAGTTTCTCCCTACAGGAGACATCTCGAAGCGGTCATCACCAACCACTTTTGTAGCAAGTATTAAATGAATTTCAGTCGGTGTGTTCACGAACATTTATCTTTGACTTCTTTGCATGTGTGGAGTGGATGTGTTGTTATCAACATCTGGTGATAATTTCATATCAGTGACAGCTTTAGAAATATATTTACTTAGAAAATTGGTGATGTATCCAATACTTATTTTACCCTGTGTAAGTAGCGTTTGACAGGTAACAGTAACCCACTGAGTGAAAAGTCTGTTAAAAACCAAGCATGAGATTTAGCAGCAATGGTCGTTAAGATGGTCTTCTAAATCAATAAAAGCACTTTGTGTGTCTGTAGTATGGCAGATGCATCCGTGCCTTGGTGCGCAGGGAGAAAGGTTTATCCATGATGACGGAGCAGCTGGCTCATAACAACGACCGCGTAGTCCGAGCCATGTCCGGAGCCCTTCGCAACCTGGCCATTGATGGACGAAACAAAGAGCTACTAGGTGACACACTTAACTTTTGTCTAACTGAGCTTCAGTAAAAAGGTTTTAACCAGAGTTTTAAAAAAAATCCCCAGCTTTATTACATACCAGTGTTAGCAGTTGTAAGTATGCTGCAATCTTAATCTTCCCTGTGTTGTCAGGTAAACATGCGGTGCCTAACCTGGTAAATAACCTGCCTGGTGCTGGTCAGAGTCAGCCAGTGCGAGCAGTGTCAGAAGAGACGGTGGTGTCTATACTGAGCACGCTCCATGAGGTGCTGGGCTCCAGTGTGGAAGCAGCCAAGACTCTCAGGGCTGCTAATGGCATCGAGAGACTGGTGCTCATCAACAAGGATGGGTACGCAGTGACAGATGCATACAGATCATTTGGATAATTTTTTCTGTCCACGTTTTAGAGCATCTTGAAATTGCTATAACGGGTTATTTTCATAAATTGCACCTTTCTCCCTCTCTGTCCCTCTCGTCTTTAGTAATCGTTCAGATCGGGAGGTGCGTGGAGCCGGCCTAGTGCTGCAGACAGTTTGGGGCTACAAGGACCTGCGGCGCACTTTGGAAAAGGATGGCTGGAAGAAGACAGATTTCATGGTCAACTTAAACCCTCCCACCAACAAACCCAATGGATATGAGGAAAGCACTCTGCCGCTTATAGACAAAGGTCAGTGGTAGGAGTCAAAATAGCCGCCACTTTGCTTAAAAGGTTTCAGTGTAATGATTGTTACCAGTCTTCTTGTTTTTATAAAATAAATTATGTAGTGGTGTCAGTTGTTATTCAAATTGGCCTTTTAAGTATCTATTCAGAGTTTCACATAATTTCCGTCTTAGATCTCTCTAAACTTGAGTCTGAATGATTCCTCTGCATGAATGCAACTCGGAAGTTGATTGTGCAGAATGATAACGGGCTGTTTGCTGATATGGAGTTACTCATCTCAGCCAACTTTCGATTCATTACATTTACAGCTTTGCCACATGGGGAATTTTCAAGAATAGTGAAAGCATATTTGATCTGCACTGCCTCCCAGTCAGTTTCCTAAGTGATTTTTGCATGTTTTGTTTTTTACTGTGTGTGTGGGACCCGCCTGACTCCTCCCTGAGTACTGAGGTCAGGTTTAAGGTATAGAAGGGACCAGGCCTCCGGAAGTGTGTGGCAATTTTTGTTGAAATGTCAACACAGGACATTTTTAGTACTGATTTAAAAACAGTTTCATTCTTTGAATTTCAAAGTAGACTGAATGTGGACATTTGCTTTTACTTTTGTTTTAGTCGTGGTGATTTATTTAGTTATTTTTTTTTACCTGTTGAGCACTTTGGTTGCATTAAAAAATGTATTTGTCGCGACTTAATTCTTTTGAATTACAGAGCAATACATGTATTTCTGACTGTTTTAATATTTCTCTGACACACAGGTGGCAAAAGTGACCGGGAAATGATTCCAATGAATGACATGGGACCAGGCAAGTGTGCAAACACAAAACACACAAACAGATACAACTGACAGAAGAGCTGTCCGACATGCCTTTGCTTTCATTGGCATCAAGTCATCACTGACTTCCAGCTGCTGCCTTTGAGTCAGCACAGCGGACCATCTGCCTCTGTCCCTAGGATCCTCCTCTGTCACACTAACCCACTGCATGTCTTCCTTCACTACATCATAAATCTCCTCTGCGGTCTTCTTCTTTTTCTCTTTCCTGCCAGCTCCATATTCTTCGCCCTTTGTGTATTTATTGGAAGTACCAATTAAACACGTGCTTCTCCTCTTCAGATGCCTACTCCACACTGGACCAGACGGGGAGAAGGAACACTCTGGATAACACACTCGGACCTACTGACAAAGATTTAGATCAGGTATCGGCCAACCTCATGACACACACTGACACTCCTCACACCTTTGCCTAGAGACATAAGCCCGCATGTCTGCACCTTTACTGAGAATTTACTGCCTCACTCCTAACATGCTCTTTGCTACATCTCTCTCCTGACCCCAATGTAACGTAGTGCTCACTTAATTTTTAAAGTTATCTGGCCAGTTCACACCTTGTTGTTGTTTTTGATTATAAATGGAATATTTTGGGGTTGAGGATTGCTGATCCGAGAAGCCAAAATCACCGAGCTGTGCTATAGCTGCAGTGCTTCACCTGACTTTAGGCACCATCTGAGTTCAGTCTGCGCTCTCACAAGCTGCTAAAGTTGTCGTTCAATGAATGTAAAGGGCAAAAACTATTAATGGTGTTAATTTCACACACTGGTTTCCCAGAAAGTTACCGTGTGAATGGACATGTTCTCACACACACCCACAGGCAGCATGTTGATGCATGTCTCGGTACAGCACAGGAGTTGATCTTTATCTTGTGCGTTATTTCTCACCCTTGTCCCTTTTTTCCAACCTTAAAACAGGACCTAACATTGCACTAACATGTCGCAACTCTTCTGTCTTTCGTCATCCTGAACTCCCTCCACTTTTCCCCCTTCTGTGTCTACTCACCTCCTCTTTGGATTTTCACACTAAACCCTCTTTATTCACCCACTCCTTTGGACTCTTATCTCTCCTCATCTTTATCTGTCCTTCTCTCCTCTTTCTTTTTGTCTCTCTCTCCCAGGGAGGGATGTATGGGGAGAGGCAGGCCTCTTTGCCTCTAATGGATTCTTACGATGGTTAGGCTACACCCACTGTGTCACACTGCATGTCACCGCATGGTATGTGTGTCCCACTGGCTGCTCTCACAACTCACCGCATGGCCTAATATTAGTTTTGTAGTAAGATTTGTGAATATTTGTGTGTTTCTAATTGTGATTTGGATTTTTTAATGAGCTTCCATTTTACTATTTTTAGACTGTTTTGCTCCCCCTGCTGGTGAAAAGTGTCAAATCTTTATTTTTTGTGGTTCCTTGGATCTTATATACACATATTTTTTGTTACCTCTGCTTTGCACAGTTTGTAATTTTTCGTTTTGTCCAATGTTAAGTAACGTTTTTACTCACTGTATTGTATTTTTTAAATAATTAATTTTTCTTTAAAAGTGTGATTCTTTCCACCCAGGCATGGCTGCCTCGCCCTTAGCCGCTCCATGTGATCCGTTCATACACTTGTACTTCTTCTTCTCTTGCAGAAAAACTGATTGTGTGCATCACAAGACGACAGCCTCCTCCCACTTACTGCCCTTGCTGAACTGACAATGGGGGACTACCGCTACACTACCGACATGACTAAACTTCATCCCTTACACTCACTCTCTTGCAGCTTCTCTTCTTCCCTCTGTCTCTCTGTTACATTCCTCCATTGCAGTTCAAACACTCGAATGAAACCATATGGAAAACTGACGATGCTCTGCATTCCCTGTGGACAGCCGGATGTGACACTACGACCACTTGACTCCAAAACCACTCCATCAGCACTACAGCTTGCTTGGACAACACTAATGCTCTCTTTCTTTGAGACTGTGGCTTCTTTGGTATTTTCTCGGAGGTCAGAGCAAAGACTAATTAAACTAATTAAAAAGGAACTGTTGGAATCATATCAGGACACTTTATGGTGAGATTTTCCATAAATGGCTAACACACTCTGTTTTGAAGAAATCAAGGTTTTCTCTCTCTCTCTCTTTCCTTAATGGTCACACACTACAAAATATGAGTAATTTCCTACCGCTGGGATCTTGTATTTATCTGTCTAATTAGATATGTGTACAGCTTCTGCTTCTGTTTTGGTAGCGGTTGTTCCTCTACTCGCTTTGCTGTGTACTTTTAGTTACGTATGCGTGCCAAATGACACTGCTACTGCTGTGACTGCCACTGCTAACGCGCAACATGGCACACTCAGACTTTTCTCCAGCAGCCACACTGAAAACTTGTCATCCGCTTTGTTCTGTTGGCATCTTGTGTTGGTGACAGCCCAAAGATGCACGGGCGTGCTGCTTTTTTCTGCATTTGATTGTGATGATCCACAACTGTACAAGGTTAGTTATACAGCCAGAAATAAAGCAGACGAATGATTCTCCTCCTCCTCCTTGTTGGAACAGACGGCAATTTCTAAAGTGATCTTTCTGTTAAATGCACCCCCCTTTTTCTTGGTAATTCTTAGTGGATATCTCAAGGATCCGGTGGGCGCATTTCCTTATCTGCAGGTCCATAATCTTATGAATGTGTACATATGCAAGATTGTCTTTAATCGTGGGCTAACTGGAGTGCCTCGCTTATTCAGGATGGGTCTCATGGGTGTGTCCAGCGTGACCTGGGTAACTGGTCAAGTTGGTTTTTTTGTTTGTTTTTTTTTGGTTTTTCACAGCAGCGTACAATTTGGGAGTACTGTATATAGAACTCAGAAGTTTTTATTCTGCAAGAATATGCGATCTTGTATGTTATTGGATTTTTTTTTTTAATTTTTTTTAAATTAAACTCTTGAGTTCTGTATAACTCACTGCTTCACAAATCCATAACCTGCCTGGCTTTAAGACTACAGATCGACACAGTGCTGTCTGTTTTTTTTTTTGCCCACATTTCTTTAGTACGATGTTTGTTCTGAAGAGGAATGCTTATTCTTAGTGCCGAGTGAGATGTAGATACTTACTGCGTGGATGATTAAAAGAAGCACTACGGGGTTGTAAAGTGTGATTTTTCTTTTCTTTTTTTAACCTCCTTTTTTCATGCCAGTTGAAATATGACAGCCTCCTTTTCTCAAATTAACGAGCTGTCTTCAAGATTGGACTGACTGAAAGATGAAAATGATAGCGAGCGAGGGCTAGTGTTAGAAAGAGAGGCATAGACCAGAATCTATTAGATAAAATCAAGAAAAAAGTAAAAGCACATTTAAACTATATATACAAGAGAATATTTGTTAATTTTAATGGTTTTATGTATTATTATTTTTTATATATATATTGATTTGGGTTTAATTGTTTTGGGTGCTCTGGGTGAATGCATATGCAATCTTTTTTTTTTTTCTTTGTTTGTTTGATTGAAAACAGTTTGTCTTAATTGAAAGCAAAACCAAGTTAGCTGAACAGAAATCCTCCAACGCCATCATCAGATACACTAATGGGAAGGAAAAAACCAGATTGTTGACTAATGTAATCTCTTTGCCTTGGCTCTTAAAGTTGCACATTCTCATTTATGAATGAATTATGTAACTAGCAATAATGTTTTTAATAAAAAAGAAAATTATTTCTCAGTGCCCGTGTTTTCTTTTTTCAGATTCTATTTATTTATTTATTTTTAAATGGGAACAAGGAGATGTTTATGATTTTTGTAGTCACTCAGTATCATTTACTTGTGGATATTATAGTTGAAAGTGGGGGTAATAAAAACTAGACTACAAAAAAAAGTATTTTCTACTTTTAAAAACATATTGAGGAAATTAAGTAGCAGTAATTTAAGCATGAGAAGGAACTGGTCCAGACTTTTAGTGACACTGTAGGATTTCCACATGGCTGCGAGTCAGGTGACCAAATTCCAGCCAATTAGAATTGGGACACTAATTCTGAGCCATTTATAATGTGAAGGATAAATTCCATTTGAAAGCAACATTGCTGACGCCCTCACTGCGTAAACTTAAAGAGCATACATCACAGCCAGCATTATTCCTTATGTAGGTCTCCCTTTACTCATGTAGTCTCCTTTGTACATGTTTCTGCTGCTGTTTCATCTACAAAACCTTTGGCGTCTGAGGGGAAACATCCATCATTTTATTTCTTTTCTTTTTTGTTTTTAATCCAAAATTGTTTTTTTTTTTTTTGTTTTTTTTTTTTTTTGTGGTAGTATTTGCCATATTCCACATAATTCTGCATATTTTGTGACTTGAAATGTTTTTTCACCTTCTGCTGTAAAGCATTGGCAGAATAACCACGACGACAACCTTTAACCTTTAAGGTGGTTGGGAACAACAGGACTGGTCCTGTGAGACTTCCAAGTTCCAGACAGAGAATCTGCTACTAGCCAACCAACCACACATAGCAAGGAGAAGACCGTAGTTGTGATAGTTATGGTGATGACCAATGGATACCGACATCAGGAAGAAGGAACAGGAACACAAATACAAGTAAAAGGACTCTCCCTCTTATATATACACATTTTGGTTTCCGCTGATTCTGTTTAATGCCGTTTTGTTATCAACAAACTACACAGTATATGTCAGTAAAGATTTTCAGCTTGCATATTTAATTCATAAATTTATTTATTTTTTCACTATCACAAAACAAATTGGAACTAAAATTTTTAAACCAATGAAACTAAAAGTGAATCCACTCTGAGCTGACACCAAACTTGCTAATAACTCAGCGCTCGATGTCATTTCACAGGGCGGTCAGTAGGTGTCGCTATCACGTTGCAACACCATCTCGGATGCAAAAACTCGTGATGGGCGTCGATGTGTTGCATATGGCTGTGCGACTTTAATTTCTGGCTTTAACTCCAGTGGGTAAAATAAACATAATCCTCCATGAACCCTCTGCTCCTGCTACAGGAAGATTTTGGTAAGTGTAACTTTAAAGCTAACCTACATTAGCCACAGTGTCGGAAATCACTCCAGAATTAGCCATCTTAATAAGGTTAAGCCAATTAAACCTTCATTCTAAGGAATGGAAGGATTATTAAGTTGTAGTCTATGAATAAAGTGGCAAAATTTTATGCGAAATGAAGGGCGTTTTGGTTTTTTGCATTTTTGTGCTAACATGTAGCTACCTCTTAAGCTAGCTAGGATAAGTCTAGACAGCGACGATTAACCAACGCACTTTGTTTTAAAAAAAAAAAAAGTCGACTTAGGTGTCTAGAAAATTGCGATTAATGTTATAAATGAAACAGACAAACAAATAAAAATGTTGTCTGATTGGTAACAAGCCGATAGTGAAGTTCACTAATGCTAATTAATTTGTAGGGCTCCTCCACGTGGTCCACATGCTCCCAGAGTCGGTGTTAGCTGTGATCCTGCCAGAGAGACCACCTCTGTACACACCGCACACAGGAAACTAGCCGTGACTCATTACACTGTCAGAAGAAAACAGGTATCTAGAGGTGTACCTAGTACTTAAATTAAGGATCTCAAGTTGTACCAAGAATTTAAACCTGCAGTAAATTATAAGAAGAGGTCAAAAGTGAGGCTTTCCCCCAAACCATGAATGCAGCAATTGAGCAGTTTACTCAGAAATGTTCATTTCGATTTTAGGGGAAAAAGCTCTTCAACTCAAAAGATAAAAGGTATAAATAAACTGTATTATTCAGATTAATAGAAAATAAATGAAACCATTATCTAGCGTCCATATATTCAGAAAAGCTCGAAATGGTATGTAAAATTACAATAAAAGCAATAATACAATAATAAAAGCAAAAAAAAAATAGCAATTGGAATATTTTGGTACTTTCAAAGGAATACCCTACCATGAATCTGATTTGGGTTTTTTAATCATCATCAAAAGATCTGTTTCCTGCCATTCTAAGCAAAGTTGGTCAAATAATTCATTTTTGTGCAAATCAGCCAAACCTTGAAAGCAATTTTTAATTTAATTCGACTCGTAATTTCTATACAACGTTTTCCATGTCTGCTAATACTGACTACCTTATGACTGTGCTCTTATTCAATAGGATAGTTGAGCCCCCCCCCCCTTATTTAAGCTATTTAAGTGTTTAACAGATTTGTTTGGAGGCAGATGATTTGTGACGACCTCCTTAAAATTGTAGCCGAAAGAAGGACAAGGTTTCTATACAAGCAGTTTTTGTGTCTCAGTTTTTGCTGAAATTAAATTCACATACCCTTTAATGAACCATATGTTATAGCCAAGCTGGGGAAAAAAGTAGTCACCACCCAAAGAAATAGGTTGTGACTATTGTCCACCCATTCCACTAAATAATTATCACAGTGATTTAATGTTTTAGCTGGCAGCAGGTTATTTAACCCTACTAAACAACCATGTCTGGAGACGTATCCTGGGGGTTGTGGAAAAGATCTTACTCTATTTTAGAAGGGTGACATTATTGGCCTGAGCAGGGGAAAAACTCAGGAGATTCCTAAAATGACGAAAACTGGGTTAATAACTGCCCAGTGTATTATTGCATTATTGAAACCTGTAAGAGTTGTGGTGAACCATCATCTTTGATGGAGAAATGGACAAAATCTTGAATGATCCTGATCGGAGATTACTGAAATATTTAGTTTGTAAAAACTTCAATTTAATTTATATAACACCAAATCACAGCAACAGTCTTGTCAAAGTGCTTTATATTGTAACAGAACAACCCTACGATAATACAGAGAAAACCAACAACAATCAGAAAACCATCTATGAGCAAGCACTTGGCAATAGTGGAAAGGAAAAACTCCCTTTTAACAGGAAGAAATCTCCAAAAAAACAGAGTCATGGCATTTCCTTATCTTACATTGTAGCAAACTCAAGACACTGGCACTAAATGCTATCATAGCCCTAAGAAAACCACTTCTCAATGAGGCTGTAAGGGTGGAAAGAAGACTTCAGTTTGCTTAGGTGCTTAAAGATGGTCTGAGCCCAGATTTATCCTGCTTAAGAGTGATTAGCACGTCATACTGAGGGATACAGATAAATTGATGCACCAACACGAGCCCATGGGGGCAGTCCTGTGGTTGGTTTAGTTGCTCATATCTAGGTTCAGCATTGTTGAATGAGGTCAGCTACCTGAATTTACTGAATGAGCAGCTTTTTCCAGCCATGGATTTTTTTTCTTCCCTGATGGCATGGACATATTCCAAGATGGCCGCATTCATTCGGATCAAATTGTGGCAAAGTGGTTTGGGTCTCACTGAGAATCTTTGGAATGTGCGTGTCTGCATATAAATAAATGTTGTGACATTTCGTAAGCTTAATGAAATGACTCATAAAGGTCTGAGACAAATTCCAAATGGCAGCTGGTTTATGAGCTTCCAGATGAGAAGATGAAGACAAGCACACACACAGTCAGATAAGTCAGGAAGTCATGCAGGCACATGTTCATTTGACAGAGATAATAAAACCTTGTAGTCCCTTATTTGGGCAGTTACTTTGAAGGACTATCTAATCGTTATCATTATCTGAGTGGTAACCAAAGAATAAAAGCTGCACATTTACAATCACCTGTTAAATCTGATTTAAAACGCTTAAAAAAAATAAGACTTTGAAATGCTTTTTTCCATCTGAAGGTTGGGCTTCAGCCACTGTGTTTGCTGTTACAGAATTCTCACTTAAGGATTCCTCTCCATGTCTTTCTTCTGCCTCTGATGTTGTGCAGGGAAACATAAATTTTGCACACACATGCCCTGGAAAGTTAACCATATTACTTTTTTTAAATTAAAAACGTATCTTTGAATGTGAATTGCAAACTCCCTCTGCCTGCGAATGCTCTTGTGCCTGTTTGATTTTGCTTCAAGACAGCTTCTGTTTGTACTTCAAACAGAAGTGCTCATGTGGACATGCAGAGGTACCTGTGGCCTGGTTATGAGGTGCAGCTTCTCGGGGGGTTGCAGAGACAACAGAACAGTGCCCAGTTCTGTGACACCCTGCTCCAAACTGAGGGTGAGAAAGAAGGAAAATTACAAAGTTCTTTATGATGTAAGACAATGTACAAAATGCACAATTGAGTCATTCTCTCCTGACTTTATTCTTTTATAAGGTATCTCAATCCCAACCCACAGCTGCGTCCTTGCAGCTCTCAGCCCGTACTTGTCTCAGAAGCTTTCAGCCTCCCCCTCACCTCCATCTGGACAGAAGCGTCAGCTCCAGCTCCAGACCATGAAGGCCCAGACTCTGCTCAAGCTGGTTGGTCTGCTTTACTCTGGTGTGCTGGAGGTAAAAGGAAACAATGAGAAGAGTGATGTGCTGGCTGCAGCCCACCAGTTTGGAATCACAGACCTTGTACGAGGACAGAAGGGTGGAGGGCCGAAAGAAGTCCAGGAAAGGAGGCAGAGTCTTGGGAATTGCAGAGAGAGACGGGGAAGCCTAAAAATACAGGAGACACATGTTGAGGCTGAGGTGACGGGCACGGGAGAGGAAAATTCACCAGTCAGAAAGAAAATCAGTGTGTCTGTTGGCACACAGACAGCAACCATTGCTGAAAATTCAGTGGAGTTTGGAAATCCGGAGCCTGCCTCCTCTGTAGCTCAAAGCCCGGATGTTTGTATCACTGTTCCACATCTCACCCCTCGCCCCGCCGTTGCCAGTGATGCAGAGTCTACATTTGGCCAAACTTGTGACAGTGTAACGAATCCCACATCCACTTCATCTTTTTCCATTGACACTGTGGCTTTTCCTACCATCAGTAATGATTCCAGTTCCTCGGAAGCTCAGGGCGACTGTTACCAAGAGTCATCTGAGTCTGGGGACAGCATCACCTGGTTGTCCAGAGAAAGGGCAGGATTGGAGGATGGAAAATCAAACGGCACGGCAGCTGAGAGCGTAAATGCAGAGCAGCCACGACAGGTCTGCAGAGATGAGATGAACGAAAAAGAAAACTCGAGTGAAAAGAGTCCTTCACCATGCAGCGCAGCGGTGAAAGATCTAACCAAGATGAAGGAGATTATGGAAGACGCACAGATATCCATCAAGGTGAAAAGAAATTGTATTCTTTTCGTGTTGTGAGCAGGAGTTCCGTTTCATGGATTGAGTGTAGGCATCATGTATGTTCGTTGTCTCTGGATTAGTTTGTTATATGTCACACCACATGTGTTGGACACCTTTCTCACTTTGTGTGTTTTTGTCAGAACTGTATTTGTCTTATGTGTGTGCAGGTGAAGCTGAAGAGAAGAACGACAGGAGAGATGTGGGAGGTGGTGACGGTACAAAGCCCAAATGAGACGTCCATCCTGACATCACCGACTCAGGTATTTAACCCTCTGGGGTCGCCGGACGCGGCGGCGCGTCAAAATCACATGACCAATTTAAGACGACACAGCTACAAGATGCGGCACGTCAGAGTCCCCATTTCAACTTGGGTCGAAAGTGCGGACTTCACTATATACCAGTTTTTGAATTGTGTCGATGGGCCACGTAAAACCAGAGTTATGATAAAAAATACACGCGATGTTTTTTTCTGAACAAAACAGTGGCGTTTACAGTGTGAAGAACGGTAAAAACAGCGTTTTCTACAGACAGCGCTAGCAAACACTCTCCCTTTGCAAACATCCCTTCCCTATTGGTGTTAGAGTTTACCATGTCAGCCAATCAAAAAAATGATGAGTGGAGTGACACCCGCGATGGAAAGCGGGCGAGCGAAAGACAGAGAGAGAGAGCGAGTTTTCATATGTGAGACATTAGTGACGTTTAGCGTGTTTGGAGGCTGTAGTTAGTTTGTTGTGTAGTTATTGTCTTGTATTGTGTGTCAGTTATACTGCTGAATTTCATATTTGCTCTAAAAAAGCCGTCAAAGGCAGATTTCAGTGTAAACGCTGTTCCCACATGGAAAACTGGACTGATGCACCTCCTGCTGTCAGACCTGCAGGTTTAGGCCTGTGCTGTTCTCCTCTGTCTTATACTGAACACAAACTACATTTTTTGGACTGGCACAAATAATTTGTGTGCCTTCTTATTTGATGCAGCACACCTGATTGTTCTGTAAATAGATTTAAATGGTTATATAAAAAACGCCTGAGGCCTTGGCTGCATTTTTAGGTAAATGGTACCATATAACTTTGTTGTTTGCAAAACTTGTGCATAATTTTTAGAAATGTACAATTTCTATTTGCATTTCAAGTTATGAAAATTATTCGTTAAACATGTTTGTGGGTTTTACAGTAAAAAATATAACTTTTTTCTACTCGGATTTTGAATTTTTTTGTCTGAATTTAGATCAAAAAACAACTCAAATTTCAGATATTTGAGGTTGTGCTGAAAATAATGATACCAAAAAAGGCAAGAAAAACACATTTTAAAGGTGAAATATAGAGGTAAAATCAAAAGTAGTCAAAAACGGCCAATTATACCCTGGACCCCAGAGGGTAAGCAATAAATTGCAAAATAAATTAATATTTAATTACATTTTTTGAAGCTACACTAAACACTTAAAAAGTGTTTTTTTTTTATTTTCTGGCAATTTTTTATGGCTTGTGGGGATAGGTTAATTGGTTAATCCAAATTGCCCCTAGGTGTGAATGTGCAAGTGAATGTGAGCGCGAATGGTTGTCTGTCCTTGTGTGTTGGCCCTGCGACAGACTGGCGACCTGCCCAGGGTGTACCCCGCCTCTCGCCCTATGACAGCTGGGATAGGCTCCAGCGCCCCTGAAAAGGATAAGCAGAAGTGAATGGATGTTTTTTTTTATGGTTTCAGGCTTTACACGTGTGACAGTGTCATGAGGTTTGTCATGAGCTAGTGGGAGATTTGAAGTATTTAGGAAAGTACATTTCAGTATCACTTAAATTCCGAGTTCTGAGTCTGACAGACGGCATAATTGAGTGAACATCAAGAAACATGAAGTGGAAGAATTCCCTGTGATAAAAACTTTTATTTTGATAAAAAATAGGATGCCCTTTCAAAACCTTACAATAACCAGCTTCTTCTTCTTAATCTTTGTTTATACTGTGTTATAGACCCAGGCAGCTGGAGACCTGAGAAACGAGTAATCATACCTGTTATACTTTGAAATGTGCTTGAAGACTGTTGCTTGGCATTGGAGCTTATTTTTGATGCCAGATGTTTTGCAATGTTTTGAAATATTACCTATGAAAGCATGACAACTAAACATTTATATAACGTAAGCTCACGCTGGTAAGCAAGAAAGAAGAAATATCCATTTGTCAACAAGAATAGAGACCGCAGGAGGGAAGGTGCATTTCTGCAGAATAGAGTAGGCTGAAGAAGAGGAGGAGGAGGAGGAGGTGCACGTGGCCCGGCCGATGGTTTGGTGAGAGGTTAAAGTCTCACTCCGTGCTCTGTGAGAAGTAAGCAGCAGCGGTATGATGTAAATGTGGTGTAAAACCTTAGCTGGGCAGGTTTAGCTCGGCTGTTGCCTCAGGCTCGACCAGAAAGAAGTTGCGTTTCATCATGTTCTCCCCCTGAGATCAGCAGCACAGCAGACATATTTGCTCTGTGGAAACTTTGCCATCCTTTTACCTGGTAAAGGGTAAAAGATTACCACAAGAATCTCTGATGTTTTGATGGTAAAGCAGTATCTGTTTTTATTTACGTGTCGAGAAATTTGTCAATTGTTTAATGTGAATATGAAAAACAGGAATTGGAAAAAGTGTTTATAAAATGACATGATCACCAGTTAATTTCTTTTCTTCACTTGTTTCCTGTGAGTGCTGCAAACAGTGAAGTCGTTTTTTATTCAAACTGTGGTGATCAGAGAAGTGAGTGTTAAATATTTTAGCTGGTTTCAGTCTTCCTTTCCAGCTCTCATCAAATAACTTCAACTGGAGGAATGAAAAACCAAACTTTGATATGAAACTTAGATTTCAGTGGTAAAATAAAGTCTTTGTCCCGTCGCCCCTAATCCGACAATCACGTTTCAACCGTCGTTGTTTTCTCTGTATTATTATTACCTCGCCTACATTATAAAGCACTTAGAGGCAACTGTTGGGGACTCATTTTCAGAGAAGCACCTCAATAAAATAGTTTGTTAGTCTAGTTTATCTGCAGACAGATGAATTCACCTTTGTTTTAAAGTTTGAATGAAAGGTGATATTTTGTAATGGTTTTAATGGTTTCTTATTCATCTTTCAAAAAGCCACAGACAGATGCTGAGGAACTCGAGCCTCCTGCCTCCCCTGTCCCCCCATGCCCTGTTCAGAAACCAGAGATCCAGAACCTTCCACCTGCTGTAACCAGCTCTCCCACACAACCAGAGGAACACCACAGCACCACCTCTGAATCCCAGTCTTTCTCCAGCAGCAGCTTCACCTCAAACCCCGACACTGAGCTTGAATCAGCGCCGGTGCCTCAGCCGCAGGGCTCTGCGGACGAGTGTGACGAGCAGATAGAGAAGCTGTTAGAGGACGTCATGATGAGCCTGAACATCCTGCCCAACTTGGAGAGTAACTGTAAGAAGTTGGAGTCGAGCCACAATGTTTGCCGAGTCCCAGTTTCGCAGGGTGACGCAGCCCAGGGTCGGATGGATCCTGTTGCCAGTGCAGCAGAGGTTGCTTTCTTTCAGGATTTGGAGTCGCAAAGCAACCAGACGTCAGTGGAGACAGGTAGAAGCTTTCTTTGTAAATACACATATATTTTTAATATCACATTATGAAATGGTTGTACAGACCCGTAGTAAGTTTTTTTTGTTTTCTGTATTTTTATTCTTTTGTTAACGACTCCTTAGCATCTCTCCTCACTGCTCCACAGGCTCCAGGGTCTCATTACTGGCCTGTTATTGTTTGTGGCTAGCAAACAGTTTTTAGGTCCATTACTGCCACCTTCTGCATGCAGTAGTGTATTACATCTTAACAGTATTGGGGTTGATTGTTTGTTTGTTTTTAAGTATTTTGAGACAAGACATTGATCAATTTTAGAATAAGGACTCAAAAATCCTGACCACCCCTCACTGCGAATGTACTGAAGTTTACTGTTCAGCATTTAACATTTATTGGTGATTTTTGTGTTTGTTTAGTAGGGCTGCCACAAACGATTATTTTGATAGTCGACTAGTCACCGATTATTTATGCGATTAGTCGACTAATCAGATCATCATCCACTGGACGTAAAACTACAGCTTATTGCACCAGCAGCATCTGCTCTTATATAACTATCATTAGCTTACAGCTTTAAGCTTTTAAGGTGCTAACTAAAAATAAAGACAAGATGATAGTTTATTCAATTTTAATGAAATTTGCAGATTGTTTCGGTAAAGTTTAATAAACTCCTTGCTATCTAAAATATAACAGGACACCGGAGTATATTCTCCAGCATCTCACACTTCTGATAATCAGCTGTCTGCTTGACGTTTATTCAGCTGTGTAAAAACTATAACTTTAATCTCAGCCAAACCGATTTACTCAGGAACAAATAAAATACAAAAAAAAAAAAAAAAAGCCAAACAACAACATTTTTAATTTATCTAAGTGACTCATATATATTTAACCTGAGTCGCGAAAGACGGCGGTGGGTTTGAAAACAATTTGCCGGGAGTCCGGTGTTCTCACGGCGCTAGTGACCTAGCCCCCGGCTAGCTATCGAGCTAGTGGGTAACAGACGTCTCCGAAAACGTCGGAGCGCTTTTGAAAATATGTGGTGTCCTGATAAACTGAGCAGATATTTGAGGTTTACACAGCTACATTCTCGCCTGAAAATATGTTAAACGTTTATTTTGTGACCCAGACAGAATAATAAGAGTAGTATTAAAACTAACTAGCTGCCGCCATTGTTGGAAACTAAGCTGGGCCGCGCTATGAATTCTGGGACACAGCTGCTTCTTCTTCTTCTTCTTCGGGGTTGAACGGCAGCTGGCATCCTTGTACATGCAGTGCTGCCATCTTCTGTTTCAGTCCGTTATTACACTCTTAAATCCTGCTACTTATTCCTGCGTCTTTTGTGATCTTACAAAGCTTCAAACGACACGTCGACTATTAAATCAGTCGTCGACGATTTTAATAGTCGACGTAATCGTGACTAGTCGACAAATCGTGGCAGCCCTATTGTTTAGTTACATTTTAACAACATGTAAAGCCTTACAGTTTGTCTTTATTATTTTTTATACCTTGTTTTGTCTGAAACCTCAAACAGTTCTTCGTTCCTTGGATTAAACTTTTCAGTGTTTCTGCAAAGAAAATGAATTTGAAGAATTAACTGAGAGCAGGGAGCAGGTGGAAGAGAGCCTGGACAGAAGAGAAATAAAAAAAAGTCAGTAGAAGCAAAAAAAGAATACGTGTGTGAATGAGAGGGAGACGGGTGTAACAGTGAATCTGCAAATAGTAGAGGTACTGGGAGTAAAGCAGGTTTGTGGTTTGGAGATGGGCAAAAAAGTGCAGGAGCTGGATGTTGCACAGTTGAAGATGCTCAGATTTGATCTGGATGTGAGTAGGAGGGACAGCTGAGGCTGAGCAGTTTGTAGACGACTGTTTTAGACTTCTGTCCTTTTTATACTAAGTTTAAAAAGGCAGAGGTGTATTTTCAGAGAGTAACACAGTAGGACCTTTTTCTTTCTTTTTTCTAAAAGCACATTACATGTTATTACAGAAGCAGACTGAGTTGAACCTGACTTAAGTCTCAGTTCAAGTGCTCTCACTGCTACCCGTCCTGCTGCCCTTCCTCCTCAGTTTTTAGAAGCTTATTAATTGGTACTTTTAATTGGATTTTTTGATTGTCACAGAAAATGTCTATAAAAATACAGGGCTTACAATTCACGTATTTAAGATGAATTGATAGTCATCCTTCCGCTTGCTCGTTAGGTATCCATTGTTGCTTTGCAGCTCCAAACCAGCCCAAGTTGATCCAGCAGCAGCAGCCGACTCCCCAGTGCAACCCAGCTGTCAGATCTTTATGGCAAATCGAGGGATTGAGCTGCCAGGGTTTGCCCCCATTCAAAAGTCAAAATTCTCTGTATCCGGAAACAACCACAGGCTCAGCCCTGTCTTCAGCTTTCTCCACCAGAGGCCAGAAACTCCATTACCCAGCATTTCAGCCACCATCCTCACAAGATGATCAACAGAGTCTCGAGTTTTTGCCTCTGCCAAATGGAGATGGGACACAGTCTAAACCCACCTTTTCCTCACCTTGCATGGATGACTTGCGGCTTCCTCAGCGTCTCTCCCCATTAGAGCCAAGTTCATCTGCAGCTAAAGGTCAGCCTCTACTCAACAACTCAGCAAACCCTGAACATGATGTCCAGCAGCAGCCATCCTTACGTAGGAGACCCTGGCTCTCGGACAACGCTGGTTCACTGCAGTTTCCCTTTAGCAGCATCATTTGCACAGGTCATAAAAGTACATCTCCATCACCAGATCCAGATCACAGCTGCCAGTCAAAGCAAGAGCAGCAGGAGAAGGATTTGCATTTAACAAATAGAGGAACCAGTGCAGAAGGTTGCAAAGGGAATAGCTTGAAAAAGAGAGGAAAAAAATCAGCAGCAGAAGTAAAATCGTACTCCAGGAGGCTGAAGGAGAGTTTCAAATATAGACATGATGACTCTACAGGAGACGGGAGGAAGAGAAGGCGCACAAATTATCAACAAGACTCCACCGGCTCTTGTTCTGCGTACAAAGATTTAAAAGTCAGTGATGGAACAAAGAATTGTTCAGTGAGTTTGTCGAGTAACAATGTGCTATTGAAGGAAAGAGAAGTGGCTATCAGGTCTTCAAATGCACCATCTGGACTTCCAGGGAAACCCAGCAAAATGTTGCCCGTCATTGACATTAGGGAAGAAAAACCCTTTGGCACCAAGCAGTCTCGGATCAGGACCAGGGGCTTTATAAAAAAATCTCAAGAGGCAGCAAATAACACAACCCCACCTGAAACGCCTTGCATTTTCAAGCCTATCGTCAGCAGAGCTCAGCTTGTGAGTCAGGATGGCGTCTCGCTCGCGAAAAGGAAACGTGGTAGACCCCGAAAAATAAGACCTGTAGAGGACTCTACACAAAGTGTTCCTGCCGTTGTTGAAAACAATGAAAATGTCGACAATGCGCAGGTCGACAGGGACTTGCCAAAGGAGCAGGAGGAGAAAAAAATGGAGAAGTCGTGCAGAAAACGGAGGAGGAATGAGAGCGAGGTGGAGGTCAGCCCAGTGAAGAAGACTGCGAGTGTCGAGCACACTGAAAAGGCTGAAGAAACCAATGACTGTAACGTAAAACCCAGGACAGTGAATCAGCGGCACGTGGTCACTCTGAAGGACATTCAGAAGCTTTTTAAATGGCAACAAGCACGAAGAATGAAGTCCAAACAGACCCAGGAAACACATGAACCTGCAACAGGCACAGATGGCATATTGGAGAAAGGAGTGGACATTAAAGACGGGACAAACTCTGAAGAACATCACAAAGGTTCAAACATCGCAGTTGATAAAAATCACAATCTTCTTTTGAGCCTGTCTGCAGAGACAAACAGTCGTATGAGCGAGAAGAGGAGTTTGGATGGTGATGAAGGCCACCCAGTGTCCTTAGACGTTGTGGAAGAAGATGAAGCCAAGGTGACACCGGAGAGAGAGCGACCACTGGGAAGTCCTTATGAAGGTACTTTGAATTTTGCTGTTTCTGTTGCCATGGTAAATTAATTGGATTTTGTTTTGAAGGTTGTTATTCAGAATGAATGATTACATTGGTAGTATTGATTTTTCTGCTCTATGCCAATCACACAGGCACCTCCGAGGATGGGTTGGCATAGTGTGCTGTGGCTTCAGGCCATTTGTCTCTTGCAGATGGGAGTAAACTGTAAAAACACAGACCATAAACTGTCACGTTGGAGCTAAGGCACGGTGTTTGTGTCGCCCCCATGTGGGCTGACGCAAAGCCGCATAGTTTCACTTCAAGAGACCAAAAAACTTTTCTTAAAGTAGATGCAGATTTAGACATAAAAAAAGAGAAAAACTAATAAAAAAACTGAATATCATTTCAGGTTAAACCTTGCAATAGAGCAAATTTACATTTTAATATTTTTTGTCTTTAAGTCTGCTCAGAATTTCAGTAGCTGTTCAGACATCAGCTTTAATACGGCCATTTTTTTAAACGTGCTGTTGCACAATCCAGTGCATGAACAACATGTACTTAAGTGCTGTTTGTCCTGCAGTCTGGTTGGACGGCACCTTCATTTCTCAGTGGATCTACTACATTAAAATAAAAAATCTACCTTGGAATGAGAATGCAGTGTTTTGTGTAGGAAACACTGTAAAATTCTCTCTGTAGGCATGTGTCCATGTTTGCTTTTGCTATTTAGTTTCTTCCTTTTTTATGTCCTCAGTTATGTCACAACAGTGAGATGGCACTCGAGCATTTAAAGCATGCCATAAAGCTTTCTTTCCATTTGGCTGTGCAGGTTCCTGTCATCTACTAGCTGTTATTTTCAAACTAACCACTTAACCCTGGTCCTTCCTGTGGAGGACCAAGACTAGGTGGCAGCCTGACCAGGTTGCTCTTGTGGCAGTCACCGTCTAACTCCAGGCCTCACGGTCCGGTGTCCTGCAGGTTTTAGATATCGCTCTGGGTCAACACACCTGAATCAAATGATTAGTTCCTTTCCAGGCCTCTGGAGAACGTAAAGAGATGTTGAGGAGGTAATTTAGCCATTTAAATCAGCTGTGATGGATCAAGGACACATCTAAAACCTGAGGCCTGGAGTTCCACACCCCTGGTCTAGGTGGATGGACTTCTGCTCCACTGTCTTTGACTTCAGCTGGTGATTAAAGTTCTTGTTTGGTCTGGAGATGCACTGTGAGCTCAGTGGCCACTCGACTGAGATGATGCTGGTGTGCTGAGCTCTCCAGGGCTGCAGAGCAGAACAAGAACAGAATCACTTGAAAGGCAGCTGATCTTGTGTTTTATTTGCTGACGGTGTTTGCAGATGAGACACTAACGTCAAAAGCTCACTGCTGGCTATAGAGGCAGCTGACTATTGATCAGTTATTTATCATCGGAAAGTGTGAGTATTCCTTTTTCTGCTTGCACACAAACATGCACGCACATGCTCCTGCTACCCTCACAGTCTCCTTCTGTGGCACAGGGAAATCTGATACAACGGGGTCTCCATTCCTCAATGATGACTGCTCCTCTCACAGTGACACCCTCCTGCCTGAAGAAAACACAGCTTTGGACATCATGTTGCAGCCCTTGACCGTGAAGATAACCAGTACAGACAAAAAGGGAAAAGAGGAGGAGGAGGAGGAGGAAGAAGAAGAGGTGGATGTTCTGGTTTGCTCCCCAGAAAAAGCATCTCAGACCAGAGAGTGTGAGGGGTTCCTCAACAACATAGACATGACTCCGAATGAAGATGAGGAAGATGATGTGAATGAGATTGACGTGACTGGAGACGAGGCAGAGTAACGTCATGTACGTGTGTATTTTCTACCCCGTCCAGTGGTCGGCTCTCACTCTAATGCTGTCTCTGTTCTGGTTGTGTTTATGTTCACATGTCACATGAAGTTGCGTATAAAGATTCATTTTTACATTCTTCACTTCATGTTTTCACGGATTTGGGTTTTCGTTTAGTTCCTTCTGTATACGGTTCAAAAAGATGTTTCATTTCCTTTAATAATATTCTAAAGAAAAAGTTACTTTTGTCAATTTTATAAATTTTACATTTTCAGCGAAATTGTCTGATGAATAGAGGAAAAGGCACTTGAGTGGCCTTCAGTGATGTCCCTCTGTATGTTTCCATTGTGGAAAAGCTCTGTTGTTTTAAGTCTATATTTGTAAAACTGTTTTATGTACATCAGTACATAATATAATTATGGTTTATTAAACGTTTTCATGTGACTGCTTGCTTTCTTTAAAAAGCACCATAGCTGAACACGAGGGCACTACAGAATATACACTCACTGGCCACATTATTAGTTACATTTTTCTTGAATTCTAATTGGCATAGATTTAACAAAGTGCTGGAAATATTCCTTTTCCATTTTGGTCCATATTGACATGACAGCATCACATGTTACAGCTGGTTTGCTCCCCAGATTTATGAGCTACACATTTATAATGCAATAGTTTGGATTGAGCTCTGGTATCTATGGAGGCCCTTTGAGTGTCTTGCTGGAAGCAGACATATGGAGATTTGTACACTGTGGTCATAAAGGGATGGACTTGACACACAAAGCAAGGTAAATCTATGCTTTTATGTTTACACCAGAACCATCCAAATACTGCAGAAGAAACCGAGACGTCCAATTACAAAGCAGTTTTTTCTAACCCCAAAACCAAGCATAGGGTGGTTAGTTGAGTTACTGTTGCCTGCTCATCAGCTTGCAGCAGTCTGCCATTTTCCTTTGTCCTCTGCCATCTACAATTAATTTTTACCCAGAGAGCTGGTGCTCACTGGACATTTGATCTTTTTCTGATCTCTCTGCATTGGAACATCTCAGAAGATTCAAAGCATTTATTGTCATGTGTACAAAGAAAAGCATTTCTCTGTACAATGAAATTCTTTCTCTGGTGTCCACACACATATGCCGGTTAATATGTACTAATAGATAAAATACAAATAGCATGAATAAATAAATGGAGACAGAAGTTTCAGAAATACAAAACAAACCAACTTTCTTCCTCATTCTGATGTTCAGTTTGAACTTAAGCAGGTTTTTTGTCCTTCACTTCCCTGTGAGGCTCTTATCTTACTTTGGACAAATAGAAATACACACACACACCGGTAGAGGGCGCGCTTCCTGCTCGCTCCGCTTTCTGCTTTTTGAATCCAACTTTATTGTCACCGGAAGTGTGTGAGGGAAACGGCACACACGTGTTTTCGTGCAGGTTTGAAGGTTACAGAAGTAGCGGGTAGTGCTCCTTGCTTGCTGTCCGGAGGAGAGGCTCTGCGGGACGGCGTGTTTGTGGTTCGAGACCCGGTGAGAGCAGAACTGAAGCGGAGCCATGGATCCTGTGAAGGCGCAGCAGCTGGCGGCGGAGCTGGAGGTGGAGATGATGGCTGACATGTACAACCGGTAAAGCCCAAACAAGCTAACCTCTCAGCTAGCCACAGCAGTCTGCTGTGAAGTGTCGCGGCTTTTATGTGTCAAACTTACATTTATTTACAGTGTGCCAGAATAATGTGCAAAGATAATTACTGTTTAGTGAAGCTGAGCCTGTACAGCTCATCGTTAATGCGAGCAAGTGTCCTGCTGGTGAAGCTCATTATTATAAAGGCCCACCAGCCGGCATGTTTAAGGCAAAGGGTGGCTTCTACTAAAGGCTGGCAAGGGTTAAATCCAGTGTGGGATAGCATTTATTTTAAAAAGAGCTATAGTGACTAAAAATTAAAGGCCTGCGTTTAGTGCTTAACTCACTGAATTTACTTCACATGTCACAATTTTACAGTATAAGCACAGTACGGCTTTTTCTCATAATATAAAGATGTGTCCTTGTGTCATAACACAGTAATCTACTTAAATGCCGTCACTGGTGTAAGAGTACATTCATTCATATTAAGTTAAGTGGTTTTGATCACAAGTATTTTTATACTTGGAAGAAGCAGCACAGACCTGCATCTCTGAATGAAGAAAAGACGAGCCTGGTCAATATTTATCCTTTCATGACCTTGCACAAATTATACATTCATGTGCTTTTAATAAAGTCTTGCAGTTAAAATCCACTGAGTCAGATTCAGTCAGTTGCCAAAGAAAATAGTTTATGTACTTTTATGCAGGTGTTTTTGGCTTGAGAGAGACTAATAAATATACATGAGCAATGAGTTATGGGTTTGTTCAACCATTCAGATCAAGAAACAAGCAGTTTGCTTGCTTTACTTTTTTGACTGAGGTTTGATTGGCTCTTGGCTCTCTATCATCTTACTGGGATTTTCTTCTGCAGTAATTTGATGGCGCCCAGTTATTGACATCACTCCATAAACCAAATACTAATGTTTGTTTACATTTTGTGGATGGAAGTGAGCAATAATTCTATCAAATGCTAGTTAACTAGTTCTCTACATTCATATGATACCTGGCAACATCTTAGAGCCATTAAAGATATGTTACTGGCCACCTGATTAGTGCTTGCTCATACGTGATAATTCCCCCTTTGCCTTTAGCATAGATATAAATAAATGGTGGAAACATTCCTCAGAGATTTTGGTCTGTATTGACGTGATGGCGTCACACAGTTGTTGGACGTTGTCAGATGGGCTGTTCTGTTTAGTTGGGTCTGGTGGTAGGCGAGGCATGTCATGTTTGTTTGTTATGTTTAGTATCTTTTCACAGGAAACATTTTGACACGTCAGGAAGTTGATGTTTCAGATTTAGGGGATTTTATTGGTATCCCAATGCTGGCAATACTTTTAGAAGTACATAGTGTAAAATGCCTGTTTTTAACAGTTTAACTGTTTCTTGTAGTGCACCACAACAGTGACAGTAACTGGGCCTTTCAGGCAGTTAGAGGCGTTCGTGGCTTATCGTCTGCCTTGTTGCAGTTTTTTGAATCCTGGGGCTGGATGTGAAGAACCTAACCAATAATTTTAATCGGGTTAAAGAAATAATCCACTGAAATGTGATTTATCAGGTCACCATCACTGTGTCTCCTAAGGCAAACGGTGATGGTGACCTGCAGAAGGAACTTAAGGCTTCTTCTGATGAGCATGGTGTTGTATTAAAAGATATTTGGCTAGATGAAGTGCTGTTAGATAGACTCATTCAGCAACATGAAATGAGAGGTTGATGACTTTCATGTGTTTTGAGTTTGGTCTCTTTGTGAATCTCCTGCAGTGAAGAGGAACTGGGTTTAATGTCCGTCGGTGGTCATGTGGTGTTTGTTGGGCAAGGATGTATGAAATTCTGTCCTCGGGGCTTATCCCTGTGAAGACTTTGAGGACAAAGGAAGTAATTAGTTGCCATTTAACTTTTTGCTAGTTCTTCTTTGAAGTATATAATTAAACTGAATCTGTGTCTCTCTCTGCTCTGATGAAGGATCTGTGTCAACACCGGGAAGCACATTTCTGCTGTGACATGAGCCAGAATACATTTTATTTGCAGAAATTCTAAATACTCTTCTTAAATGCACCTTTTCTTGACCTAAAAGTTGGTTAATTTAGCATCTTTATGAAATTAAATAACTATTATATCAGGTCATATGAAACTATGAATTTTAAAAGGAGAGTATTCAGAGCCAACTTTAGGTTCACAAAATAACTCCAGCAGATGGCGCTGTTCTGTTTTACTAAGTGACTGTTGTAAGCAAGTCATGGGGACCCCACAATAAGGTGCTTATGCATGAATGCATCATGTAGTAACACGTTTGTTATGTTTTAAAAATGTATTTTTATCATCACTCTTCATACTGAAGAATCTTGACTGTTTCCTTCCTTTCCTCTCAGAATGACTAATGCCTGCCACAGGAAGTGCGTACCGCCACATTACAAGGAGGCAGAGCTGACCAAGGGTGAGTCGGTCTGCCTGGACCGCTGCGTGGCCAAATATCTGGACCTTCACGAGCGGCTAGGACGCAAGCTGACGGAGCTCTCCGTCCAGGACGAGGAAATGATGAGGAAGGCGGCTGTGGGGAGCGGATAGACGTGGATGAAGAAAACAAAGTGGAGAATGATGTGGGATCAAAAGGTCATGGGGATGGGGTTAGCATGTGTGGCTTCAAACAATGAGAGACTTGTATTTTAATTAAAGGGTGGGAAATAAAAATAAAAAAGTGTGGAGTTAATGCTGTCGAGGGCCCGCTGAGAGAAACTGCCTCTTCCTCAGAAACTTGGTGGATCAGCAGCATAAGGACATGTTGAAACTACTCACAGTGGACCAGACACTCTGGATCTTTTCCACTTTCTGTACGTTGAGCCTGGAGTCTCGAAGTCACCTGAAAATCTGACTGAAAAGGAGAAAGGCCTCTGACGCGTAACACCAGAAAGCTAGAAACCAGAAACCTGGTTACATGTGACAGGTCCAGACAAATGCAAAGAATGATTCAACTTTAATCTTTATCTCAATTCACCCTTTGAACTGGGGTCAGATTTTTCTTGTTTGGTTTTGGAAGGCACTGGAAGTAAATATAGACTCTGTGCAAAGCTGCAGTTCAACCCGTGGAACTAGTTTATTTACAGTTGTCTGTCATGCAGACATGTCAGTCCTGTGCAACACCTCAGAAACAGCGAATCATGGGTCAGGGCATGCACAGAATTCATTATGGGCTGAGCCAAAATGTCTTTTTTGTACTATTCATAGTTTACTCTTTTGACCCTGGTTGGTTCTTTGTCTTTAACAGCTCAGATAAAAAAAACAACACAATGCCTGAACTTTGCTCATTTTGTCATGCTTGTGTAGACTGTGTTGTGCTGTGTGTCAGTGGACCATGTTTTAGTGTGCGTGTCTCTTTTTCTTCATGTTTAAACCACAGTGACACAGCTTTTCATCTGCACTGCAGAGAAGCTGCACAGTGTGCTGTTAACTCTAATAAAGCGCTGTCATCGTGTAGCCTAGCTTCATGAGTGTTGGAAGTATTTATTCTGGCCCTCACACGAGGTTTGTGGTATGGTTCGACTTCACTCTCGTGCAGTATGTGGACAACAGAGTGTGTGAATGAATATACAGTAACTATAAGATGAAATACAATGAAATCTCGAGTGATTATTACAGATACAACACAGTGTTTTTCTACATTTTGGGGAAAAAAAGGTTCTAAAAGTTTTGTTGATATGAAATTTTCTGTGAAGAATTCTGAAACATGATCACAGAACTCTTTCCTGGTTTAAGAAAAACTGCTTTACAACTTCAGGCCAGGGACGGCCGCGCTCAAGGAGGGAGGCTGATTAACCATATCTACAATCAAGAGATGCAGATATAGAGGGTTTAAAACATGAAGCAAACCACTGGTTACACAAGAAGAAGAAGGCTAGATTAAACTTTGCAAAAAAGCATATCAAAGATCCTGCTTGTCTAAAACTAAAAGTCATTATGGACAAGTGAAAACCTGAGCGTCGAAGGAGAGACACACCTTAAGATCTCAAACACCATCTGTCAGACATGGTAGAGACAGTGTTATAGTTTGAGCATGTATGGCTGGCAGTGGAACCGTGCCACTAGTGTTTATTTGTGACCAATAGAGCATGCTTTTCAGTTACTGAAGGCAGAGAGAGCCACAAACAAGCAGCAACTGAAACCGGCTTTCAGCTTTCTATCCATAATGCAGGCAGTGTCTGGATCTAAAGATCTTTCTCTGGAATAAGTAAAGTTTGTAGATTCTTACTCCTGTGTACCAGCATGACGTCACCAGAGCAGGAACAGCAGTGCGTGTTATTTTTTATTAAATGTATAATTAATGAGTTCACTGCAGCTCTCGCACTCTGCAAAGCCATCTGGTGGGTCGCTCTGAATCAACCAAACCGAGCAAGTGTGAGACATTGTTGCTCCCACCGCTCAACAGAACAACACGTGTGATGTTATAACAGAACTGCAAACTGCGCAACTGAGACGGAATTATAATAACCGGTGGATTTCAAGCGGTTTGCTTCAGTATTAATTTTATATATCCCATGCCCCCTCCATCCCCAGCCCGTGATACCGCGCTTAATAATTATTAATAATTCTTTAAAAGTTCCGATACACACACACATGTCTGGTTTGCTATCCTCGTGGGGACATCCCATTGACATAATGCTTTCCCAAGCCGCTTACCCTAACCCTAACCATCAAAAATGAATGTCTAATCCTAATCATCAGCCTAAACCTAACCATAAACTAATTGTAACTCTAACCCTAAACTCACATTTTGAGCCTCAAAAATGCCTTCAACTCGTGGGGACGAACATTTTGTCCCCCATAAGTCCTCACAAAGACGTCTAAACAAACACACACACACACACACACACACACATAGAGCGTGAAGGGGGCGTGTTTCCTAAAAGCGCGTCTGTGGCTTTAAGAGAAACAGGCACAAGTGAGGAAGTGAAGATAGCTAACTTTCGTTTCCTCCACGAAACTTTTTATTTATACTGCACCTAATATAAGAAAGGAGAAGTAACGACAACAGGGTCTGAAAGGGACACAGGGGCGGGGATGTCCGTGTGTCTCTGTCCCCATCTTCATTCTGCTCCAGCCCCGCTCCACTGACACGGTAAGTGAATTTCAGGGTAGATGGCAAAACACGGTCGTGATTGTTTTATGAACGTGGGTTTGACTGATAACTTTGAAACGCTGAAACGTCAACAAGACCCGGATGCAAGCTGTCATGAAAGTAATAACAAGGGTCATAATATGACGCTGTCAAAGAAATCTGAAATAAGGGGTTAAACGCAGTTACACCATCCCGCACGGCTTTAACTTTCATCGTTTCCATACTGGGAAGGAAAAGAGAAGTCAGGCAAACAAAGGCTTGTGAATGAGGCTGGTTTGTTAAGACAGACACGCTTTTCTGTCGATAAAGGTGTTTTGATGGATCACATCTGCTTTTATAAAAATGCAGTTTATAAATCTGGTCATAAAAAGTCATAAAACAAACAAAAGACACTTCAGTAATTATTACAGGAGAAGGGGGAGTCCATGAACTGTGAATGGTAACCTATAATAGTAAGAATAATATTAATTATGCAAAGGAATGTGATGTAAATACAATTTAAAAGAAACAAAGGAACACTTCTTGTATCCTATGCAAGTTCATTTTCTCTTGTTGGGGGTTTGAATCACCAAGTATGGTACTCACCACTGATTCGGCAGGTTTTTAATTCAAAAACAGAAAACTTTATCACTTAACAACTTAAACGCAGGGACTGAGCGAGGCCACAAAGTGATTGCATGTATTTAAACTTCTGTTATTGACTTGTTGGCCTTTAATATGTGAAACATATGTCAAATGTATCCCTCATGAATGACATCAAGTTATTTTGAGCTACAAACAACATTCCTGTCACAATGTAGAAGCTGCTGTCAAAGCGACTTTTTTATATCCTTTATTTATTCGGTTGAAAAGCCTCACTGAAGGGAAACATGTTCTTTTAAAAAGTGATCTGGCCAAGAGGGCAGCAGAAACTGCAACAATTTAAGATAACAGTTGTATAAAGAGAGTTCAATAAAACAGGACTTTAATCCTCACTGTACATGCACAATTAAATTATGGGTACTCCACACGAACTATGCAGGATGATATAAATAGTAAGAGTAAACAGCAGTGATGTACAGTCCAGAGGAATCTATACAAAACAACAAAAAAGCACAGTGGCCAAAAAAGACTGAGTTGGTTATGATGTAGGTACAATAATGCAGACTCATAAAGATACTTGCAAAACAGGCCGTTTCTTAATTTCATGTATAACCTCTGTGTGAATCCTGTTCACCAAAGTCTGCCAACATACGTAAAGACATTAGACATCAAAACACATTGGAAACATTGGAAATCAGTTTTTGGCACAACACCAGAACTGGTTCAAAAGGTCCAGCATAGAACAGTGGACGGCTTTACAAGCGGAAAAAATGCAGTGATGTCATAAATGTCACCAGCTTTTTATAAAATGCACTGTAGCTTGTGGTGATTCCAGTATTATTACAGAGGCATAAACATGTAAGAAGAGTAAGAAGAGTTGCAAGTTTTAGTTAGTTTTAGTTGTTTAGAAACGCTGCAGTCGTTTAGCGCCAAAAACGCATGTGAAGGTTTTGGACTTTTGTAGCTGCACCGTGATCGGCACGCGTAATAAACGTGCAGCTCACGGTGCACGGGAAGGTCAACCTGCCATACTGCTCTGGACACACAACTGAAACTGAATTTCTTTAAACAACAGCACACACTGCTCGTCTTTTTTATGTTTCATTAAATGTGAATATTTTGTTGGACTTTTACGTATAATAATTTCACTTGAAATAAAAACTTGGATAAAATAAGTTAAACAGTCGCGTGTTAATGTATTCATTCAGCTAGTTTTTAAAATAAATGAAAATATCATATCCTGATGTGAATGTGAGTAGTCCCTTATCTGAACATATCCTCTATATAACTGCCACCCCCTATTCTATGATTTCTTAATATTTGTATTAAAATATCTTTTCAAGCTTTAAAACGTTTTGGCACGTTGTGTTGAGAAACAATTAAGAGGAAGTATGGCTTCTGTAATGCTGCTTCTGTATGCATTTTTGTGAATTTTAACACAATCTCACTTTATAACGTGTTCAGTTTTAAAGCTATAAATACATGTGCTAAAATTAGCCAGTTATGTTTTGTCTCAGAGTACTCAAAACAAAAATAAATGAACAAAATACTTAAAAATAAATCTGAAAATGCATCTAAAGTGATTTGGAGTCAGGTGTGTTTGATACAACATTATAGTAATTACACTAATGATATTTACGTCTGCAGTTAATTTGATTCTGAAAACTTTAAGCATCTATAATTAGAGTTTCGTTCATGTGCAGCAGCTTGAAAACCACGGTGGCTGCAGGTGGCCGATTGGTTTCGATGATGGCAGAAGGTGCAGTGAAGTATTAATATAGCGTGCTGCTTCTTCTGGTCACCAGATGGAGGCAACTGGCGATGAAGCTTTGATCCCTCATGATGATCAGTTTGTTGTTCCTCCAAATGGCAACGTGAACGAAATGCTCAATGTGGACCACGAAGACAACATGCAGGGCCAGGTGAGCTCAGCTGATTTCAGAGAACCTTCATAAATCCAGCTTCTCTGGTTATCGGTTTTGGTGTACTACGGATCAGAACAATCCTATTTTAATTTGATAAACACGTCTCTGCCTCTGCTTAAGTGTTGCATAACTTTTTGTCCTTCTTTCTTTAGATGGAGGAGTTTTTGGGCCCACAGGCTGATTACAACGAGGAGGAGGAGGAGAAGAAATACTATCGAAGGAAGAGGCTGGGAATCATCAAGAATGTTGTTGCAGCCAGTATTGGAGCCATGATTGTGTACAGTGTGTACATGGGTGAGTTTCCCTGAAGATGGGGTGCTGAAACTGGCAAACAGGCACACACAGACAGGGTATCTTGAATACTCGTGAACATTTACTGTACCTGTACATGTGTGCAACAGGCCTCCTGCAGATGCAGTTGATCCTCCACTACGATACGACCTACCGTGAGGTAAAGTACAGCAACCTCGGCCTGCAGGACATCGACCAGAAGATGCTGATGGGGATTAATGTCACACCGATCATAGGCCTCCTGTACACGCCTCTCCTCATCAGGTAGCAACATAAACCCAAGTTTTAAAACATGTCTTTATATAAATGTTCCTGCTCTTCCTTTAAACACCCTGTCTCACATCCAGGTTTCTAGGTACCAAGTGGATGATGTTCCTGGCTTCGGGGATCTACGCTCTCTTCGTCTCTACAAATTATTGGGAGCGTTACTACACCCTCGTTCCATCGGCTGTGGCCATCGGTGTGGCCATTGTGCCCCTGTGGGCCTCCTTGGGAAATTATATCACACGGTGAGAAAGAAGAAGTAGAAGTTTGGGTGGGTGGAAGTGCTTCCTTAACCCTTGCTGCGTCTTAAGATTTATAGAAATAAAAAACAAACAAACAAACAAAAAATCCCCTAAAACTATAGTAACCTTTCAGGATATTCTATTCCAGTGAAGGAAGTAGAAAGCTGCTGTTCCTCTTGCCTCATTCATTCTTTTAAAAGCGAGCCAATCACGGGCCGATCAGGTAAAACAAACTAGCAGAAAGAGCAAGAAAGTCTCCATGGGAGGCACAATAACAGTGGTGTAGTGGGCTTTGTCAGCAGACTTTTAGATGAGAGAGGACGGTTGAAATCTCAAAAAACAAACAAACAATACCTTATAAAAAGGCTTTAGTGCGGCTCTTCAGTTCATCCTCTGTGAGAAACACGCCGTTTCAGCTCCTCTCTCTAGTCTCTATCCCAGCTTTTGTCTGAGTTGCTCATGAGCAGAAGGTTTGAACAGCAAATGGAGACCTCTGTGGTCACAGCCAGATCCATGTGCCACAGTGACATCAAACAGCCAAGACTACAGTAAAAGTGTTTAGAGCAGTCTGAAGCCCTAAACACTTTTGGCTCACAGGAATTGTTTGTTTATATGCAGACATTATTACTTGAAACTAAGTGTTTATCATGAGTAGCTACAGGATTTAACAGAGCGACAGAAGAAGATCTCAAGTGTAGGCAGTAGTAGAGCTCTGTAAAGAACATTTTGCTATTGTAGCTCTTCAAGCAAAAATGGGACTCCTGGAGTTTTAGAGCCTGGCACAATTTTCCTAGTAGCTAATCGAGCAATGCTCCATATTTCTGCTAGATGTAAGGTCTAATGTTTACATGTTTCATGTGGATGATAAGAGCTGCTGCTTTATGAAGACACTGAATACCTGTCCCTACTTCACGTGTCCCTCCGGCACAACAAAGCTCTCAGAAAGCATCATCGAGTGAGCATTATTTAAAATGTCTTTTCATCAACAGATGTAACAAAACCTTGTATCAGTTTAATCAACGGCAGACTGAAAGAACAATTTACCAGGCTCTTTGTTGTATTTCATTTGAGCCGTGCTGCGCTGACTACAAGCTGAGATCTTTTTTTCTGTCACCGCCTGTTCAGTTTGTATTGATCTTTCTTTTTATTATAAATGCTGCTGGCAGAATACCTTTTTTTTATGCTCTGATGTGTTTTTGCCTTTTATGAAGTCGCTAAATCCTAAAAGAGGAAATGTGAATGTAAAGCTTGTTCTCGGGTTCTTTACACTTCCTGAATATAGAGCATTTATAGGGCAAAGCGTAGTTGTTAGTGTGAAACAGAGACAGCCTATGTGGTTTTGATCAATTTAAACACTTCATACACGGAGACAAGGGGCTCGTGTGATTAATTGAAGATAAGTACAAAATAAATGCCTCTAAATTTGTTTTCTAACACCATAAACACTCTCATATATGCGCAGGATGGCACAGCAGTACTATGAATGCGTCAACTATAAGGAGGAGCACGTGCAGGAGCAGAAGAAGCTCCCAAAGGGAGCGTGCCACAGCTATATCATCGTCTTCCAGTCGGTCTTTAACATCATTTTCAATGTGAGTCTTTCAGCTTTCCCTCATTAATGATGTTATTAATATCATACTGTTTGCTGGACAAACGGGCAAACCTTTTTCTTTTCTTCTGCGTCAGCTGAGTTTTGTCTTCGCCGAGTTACCCATGGCCTTCGTCCTCAACAGCACTTACCTCCATGATAACTCCCACGTCCTCGCCCAAGTGAAACACTGCGGTAAAGAAACTTGCCTCCTCACTTCCAGTAGCGACTCAGTACAGATACACTATAATAAGCTCGGGACAATAAAAGTTAAATTTACTTCCATGTTAATATTAAGAGGAAGAGTATGGGAAATAGGAATGTTTATCAACTTTTCAACTAAATCCATCATCATTCCAAAAAAAGAAAACAATCTATCCTGTTAATTGTGAGGCTGTCATTTAAAACCAGTTAATTTATGTAACTTTTTCTATTTATAACAAATTATATTTTAGAGATTTTAACTCCCATCCCCGCTTTTTATTTTGTAAAAACACACGAGGAAGTCCATCAGTCTTCCCGTCTTACTCTTTATTAGTTCCCCTAGTGCCTTGTGGAGTGTTTGGAGGATTCAGAGTAATCATAGACAAACACTTTGTTGCTCGAGTGTTAATATTGACTAGGCAGAACGTAATTATTAAAAAAAAAAGAAAAAGAAAAAGAAAAAGCTGACACAGCCACTTTGTTACCTGGTTTAATCCAAGTACTAAAAGTAAAATTAGCAAGAGGCTTGTAAAAGAGCCACACACTTCTCTCAGAGACCAAACCACAGCCAAACCTGGAGGCTCGTTATCTCACCAGGTGCTGGAAACAGGTTGAAATATCCACACATTGTTCTGTGTCTGCTGGATTTGTGAATTTCCAAAAGCAATAAAATGTCAATTTGTATTTTCAACTTTCAGCGCAAATTTGAAATCTGATGTTCAGTACTCAATCTTATCTACAAAGACTGCTAGTGATGTAATGATTCAGCCTAATTATTCCACATGTCAATGATCCCTGCACTGCCAGTGCAGAAAAAAAACTGGATAGAAAAACACATCATGGGTTGGTCTCCCCAGAGCTTGAACCTCAACATTATTAAAGCAGTGGGGATCATGTTGACAGAGAAATGAACAAAAGGCAGAAACAGCCAAAGTAGAGCTTTGAATGTCCTTCAAAAAGCCCACAAGCTAGAACTGTTCAAGCTGTTTTTGCAGGTTCAATAAATTGCTGCATGCCTCTAAGATTTTTGCACAGTACTTTCAGTACTAGTTAAGCACCATGATCACAGCTGCTTTTTTAAAATCAGCAGTGCAAAACTAAACAGGTGGTAAAAAATAAAAATAGTTGGTAACATTGGTATTATTCAAAATGAAACTTAAAGAGAAACATCACCAACTGACAGGCTGTGTCACAGTTTCCCCATTAGGATGTTTTCATTAAGCAGAAGTAGGTTTACTGGCTAAAAAACACACATTTTAACAGTAGGAGGAAACAGACCTGAGGTAGAGGATCACATGACTGTAGCTGACCTCTTCGATTTACATCACAACTGCATAAAGAACTTTGTTTTCTTCAGTCTGCAGCTCTGTTAGGTTTTATTAAATCAGCATTCCTATCCACTCAGAGACTTTTAAAGCATTTTTGTAATTTTATAAAGTACGGCTGCAATAAAAGTAAAGTCTGTAAAGTACAGTTTGTTGCTTAAATGTACAGACAGACACTTTAACAGTCTGTAGGATTAACACAGGCTGTTTGGCTGACATCAGTTATTTTCTAATTTCTTTCCTGTCCCTAAACCAGGTGCTAATGTCACCGGATTGATCCCTGGCTTCAACAACACCGTGCTGAAAAAACTGCCAAGCTCCATGCTGCTCATTAAAGCGGAGAGCGTGCTCATGGGCTTCGCCTTCCTCTCCATGATCATTGTAAGTTCTCTTCCTACACAGGCACATAAACACGTGGACTCGAGGTCATTCAGTTTGTTTAGGTGTTTGTTTTCTAATTATCTAGACAGGCTTTGTATAATCTGTGTCGCTGTTTCCTGTTGTGACGTTCTTGCAAAACAACAATAAAACATCAGCATTAAGTAGTCACTAGACAAGCATATAAAACCAAAACAAAGAGCAAATTACTGAGAGAAAATTGAATTGGGTACCCAAAAATGCTCTGATGGAATTAACACCGAGCTGAAACGGTAATCTTATTCTTATAAATCCCCGTGTACATCACTTTCTCATTAAAAGATAAATGTAAAAATGCTCTGAGGAAACCATTTCAGATGGAATTACATGTGATAAAAGACTTGCAAAGTTTTCTTAAGAATGTTTGGATTTACAGAGAAGAGAAATTAATCCTTAGATAATATCAAATCTTTATAAATAAAGGAAAAATTAAGCCTTTTTCAAACCTGTATTGATGTCTAAAATATGGCATGTTGTGTGCAGCTGAGAACCTCTCTCACAGTTAGCATGTGTAACCCACGAGAAGCTATAAATATTCAATAAACAAGACGTTCAGATTGATGTTATAAAAGAAATCACAGGAGAGCTACCGTAAAGCTAAAGCTGCAAACTATAAAGCGTAAACAGAGAAGCAGCAGTGCGCCGCAACTCCAGGCATCCCCAAAGATAAGGTCTGTGGTGGTCTTGTAACAGAGTTGATTACGACATTCATTAGCTGTAATTTTTGTGCTTGAATGTTCTATATTAGTCGTTTTACAGTATTCTATTATTGTTAGGCTCACATTATACCATGTAGGGTGATCCAATCAGACGTTTTATAACCGTTCTTGTGGCTACTTGCAAGATATGAACAAAGCACTGGAAAACACCTCAGAGCTCTGGTATTTAAAGTCAGTGAATTGGGATTCTTGCTGGGAAGCTAGCATCCATTTAGCTTACAATTTGTTCGAGGAATTGCTGGAAACGATGAAAGTGATGAGACTGTAAACTAAAACAAGCTAATAGATGCTAAAACACTTTTTCACTGGCTTTAGTCTGTACCAACTGGGTACCAGCTGCTAGTTTAAGAGCTAATGTTGCTCTCAGGCATCTGTTGTGTTTGTTCTATTCTTAGACATTTTTTAAAACCTCACCATGGGACAAAAACAAACTGAAGCACAAGCTCCATTGAAAATGATTCTGAATAAAGTGATCTCTGTGTGCTGCTACTCACAGTTCCTCGGGCTGTGTGGGGCCGCCTACCGCCCAACAGAAGAGATCGACCTTCGCAGTATAGGCTGGGGAAACATCTTTCAGCTGCCTTTCAAACACCTGAGGGACTACCGCCTGCGGCTGCTCTGCCCCTTCTTCATCTACAGTGGATTCGAGACACTGTTTGCCATCTCTGGATTCACCCTGGTACTAAACTCATGCAGATTGTCTGTACAGTAGTTTAAGTTTGTTAAAGAGAAACGGAAATACAGATGTAAGGATGTAGGATTTAAGGATGTCATGAGAGAAAGCAGAGTTGTGAATCAGGTCATAAAATGTTGAAAGAATGTGTCTCCCCCCCCCCTTCTTTCTCAACAGTCTTACGGTGTATGTGCTTTGGGTCTAAATAAACTGTGGCTTCTCATCGTCGTCTACGGCCTCTCCGCCTCCATCTTTTCCTCCCTTAGCCTTTCCCTCTTACGGCTTCCACGCTGGGTGTGTCTCATCAGTGGTGCTTTTGTGCATGGAGTGCTTGTGGTGGTTCTCATGGCATTTTCTCCAGAGCCGAATTGCCCCAAGTATGAGGGCCCTCTACTAGTGATCTCTGCGCTATGGGGACTCGGCACCGCCCTGAACAAGACAGGCGTCAGCAGTGAGTATCATCTATGGTCTCTGTGTTTGCATGTCTTCAGCTATGACACGTGACAACATGAGTTCCTCTGTGTGTTCCAGCCCTACTCGGAATGCTGTACGCTGAAGAAAAGGAACGCCTGGACTTTGTCTACACCATCTATCACTGGTGGCAGGCAATCGCCATCTTTATAGTCTACCTTTGGTATGGTCTTCCTATGAGGGTATGTGACTCTGTGTTTATGTAGTTAGTTTTTCCCTCCATTTTTTTGTTCCTATTCTAACCTATTTTTTTCTTCACTTTCCTTTAAGGCAAAACTTTCCATACTACTAGTCACTTTGTTGCTGGCTTGCTGTTGCTATTGGGTGATGGAGCGTCGCCTGGCCAAGAGAGTGCCATTCAGACTGCCTCGCATCCCTCGGCCACGACACAAGGTAACTAGTCAGTCCATCGAGGATCAATACATGAATCTGGTCTTTGTAATGAGCCCTTTTCAAACATGATCTCTGCATGTTTTCAGGAAAATCAAAGTTGTTTTGTCACGTTCCACACAGCAGGAGAGTTTGTCCGACATGTTTTCTCTCCGAAAAAAAAAAAAAACCTGATTAGAGCATGCAGGGCGCTGGGGACATGATAAACTCAGTGGGAACCTTGAGAGGTGTCTTTGCGCACACAGTGTGTTATAGTCTTTACCTGAAGTATAAGGTGACACAAGGTGTAACATGAATAGTGGGCACTAGAAAACTTTAAGTCAGAACTAATGGACAGGCCTCTCCTCTGCTATAAATCATTATACGTCAACAAGTTATATAATTAAAGAAGGAAAAAGGGGAATAAAATAAGGAGGAAGCTAGACTTCAGGGTCTCCAAGGTTTGACCCCTGGACCTCTGCTCCAACACCGCCACCAAAACCATGAAAAAAGAAAAAACGAAATCGGAGCTCTGTGTTAAAAACATAAAAACACTGAAGACTATAAACTAATTAGGCTCTGCTGCTACTCACAAACACAGGAAAACAGTTTAGAACATGGCAGAGAACCCCTACCAAGCTTTCAAATTCTTACAGGCAAAATTACTCAAACATAACAAGACAGAGAAGTTACCCTAGGTTATGATTAAAGGTCACGTTTTGAATTTTACTGAGCTCATCCCGAAAACACAGATCACAGTGGCCAGTAAGGAGTGGTTTAGTAGTGCTGGATCGAAGTGCAGTTTCATTAATGAGCAGAATGCTGATCAGCTGCTGCACTCAGGTGTGGCATGCTTTTCTCATTTCTCTAATTTCATCTCCTCTGTCCTCCATCCGCCTCCTTGTCCCCTTGAAATCGGTCTCAGTACATCACGCTGGAGGATGCCTCAATTCCTAAAATCCACCTGAAGGGCAGAGGGTATAATTGAAGATGCACACGTGAAGTGTTTTCACTGTCAATTTATAAAACAGGCACCGGCACGCAGCTGGAATATGCAAACCATGGCCACAGGGGCACTCTTTAAAACCTTGTATTCATATGTTGTTTCAGTCATTTAATTTCACCAGACTCTCTGTTTGTCATAGATTCTGTGTGCGTGGTTAAAAGATAATTCAAAATCTTGTTACATTGTGCCATGTTATCAATTTAATTAAAAGTGTCCCTAAATATGAAACGTTCTGAGCACTGTCAAACCTCACGTAATAAAATACAGCTGTAGCAATTTATTATGCAGCTGTGACCAACTTCATGTTTAATTCACATTTAATTGACTGTAAACTGAAGCTACGCAGCGAGGATCTCATTTTGCTACCTGACTCCAACTTCTCATGTTCCTTCGTCATCTCATCAACATGAGTGGAGTCGAGTATGTCGACTTTTCTGTGGACATATTATAGTGGCTTTAAGATATATTAGTTTAGATTTAAGATATACTTAGATATTATACATAAATCAGAATAAAAATATTCTGATTGATCTGAATTTTTGGTTTTGAAATAAGGCAGCAGGCAAAAAATAGTCTGTTTAAAGAAGATTAAATACAGTGTTGTTTATCAACTACACCACAAACTGAGCAGTGACGCATTTTCTGCACGAGCTGTCATCGTTTCTTTAGATTTCAACAACAATCAGAGTCTTTCTGTGATATGGAACTGAACATATCATAAAGGTCTCTGTGGGCCTTTGGGAGGTGGCTGTGTTTGTAAGCAGACAATACAGGCAATTAGTGCATGTTACCGTATTTGACAGACATCCATGCATATTCCTGTATTTCTGATCATCTGACAAAAATGAAACCCTAATCAAGAGGCAGCTGATTATTTTTCTTATGCTCTGGCTGAAATTACTTTGGGGCATGCCAAAAACTCCCCCATGCAGTCTGTAAAAACTTTTTCTTTGAAGAGGAATGAGTAGATATAAGCTCATTATTTTTCCCTTTTTTTCCTTCATTTTCTTTTGTAGAAAAAAAAACTCACACCAAAGGCAAATTAGTTTTTCAAACATAGTTTACAGTTATCTGCAAATGTATGAGCAGTATTACCCATGAAGGTGTCCTTTAGGACAATATCTGAAAATAATATTACATGTCTATCAAGTCCGTGCCACTATTTAAACATGTGCGAAGTCACTGAATACACATGGTTGTTGTTATATTTGTATTATATTCTATGCATGGATTTTGCTGTGTATAACAGTGACCTATCAGAAACAAGTATTTGCACACAGAAAATCCTTGAGATGGCATTTTTGTGGATTCAGTCTGATTTATTTTGCTGACTCCTTCTCTGTTGATTTTAGATTTTAGCCTTTCACGCAAAAATATAAAAAGGCGCTTCAATCAAGCTTTGAAGGATCTTATTTGTTTTACATTAAAGTAAATGAAAGTTTTATTTTGAGGTTTCTGAGTGATGGCAGACCAAAAGAAGTAGATAGAACAGGCTGTTGAGAGATTGTCTGCTTACATAAGCGTTTTATATAAGTAGCATATAGCGTTTTGTTATGTGGTTAGATTAGAATTGCTAAAAACTGATTTGTCCTTCTTCTGGAAGAAGGTAATCCAAGGATCAGTGCATTTTATTGTGAAAAATGCTACTGCATACTAAGCTAGAAACGGGTTTTGACATCAGAGCAACTAATTCAACTAATTCTTTTTGTCCTCAGGTCAAAGGTTACCGCTACCTGGAAGAGGACAACTCCGATGAGTCCGACTCGGAGAGGAGCGAGGAGGACGACAGAGAAGATGAGAGGGAGGAAGACGACTGTGATGTAGTGCAAAATTTGGACGGGGAGGAAAGGGACCAAGAGGGTTGGTATCAGGGCGCTAACTCACCCAGAGCCAGGAGAAGAGGAGCCGAGGGCTGTGGACAGGACGACGCCCGTGTGAACGAGAGGGACGGAGAGATATGAGAAGAGGAGAGGAAGAGTTAAAATAGCACTGGAAGCTCTTTCATTCATTAATATTTCTGTAAATTTTTGTTTTTCAGTGGAAAATATAAAAATTAAGAAAAAAGCCCCGATAGTTTATAGTTTTCTAACTTTGAAGGAAAGCTATAGGTAACTGCCTAAGTGAAATTACAATCATCAATAAGAAAAGTACACCAGCTTTAACGGCTATATTGTTATAACACATCAGCATATTCTGGATAAAACCAAAAAATTGAGTCCTTTTTCTTTCTATGTAGACTGGCTAACCAAATGATAAGTGCAGAGAGCATTTCACTTGCTTTTGTGCTTCTTCTTCATCAGAATTTGTTGTTTATTATTGAAAAACAAATCTGCATAGAAAGAGTTGAAAGCAAGCGACAAAATGAAGGAATTGATTTTCTGAGTTTAATCACAAGGTGAAGCGTGTTTTGATAGAAAAACAAGCCTGCCTCTTGTAAGCAACATAAAAAAGCCCCATATTTGTTGTTTTAATTCCTTATAATTTCAGTATTTCATTTAATAGTGTGTGCACATTGGTCAGAGAATCTGGAATCACACAAGGCATTGTCAGAAGCTGTCTGCTGTGAGATGCAGAAGATGAGCTTGAATATATGTTTGATGAAGTGCAGCATTCAGCATGTGCTTAGTTCAGTCTTTTCTGACTAATCCCAGTAAGGTATAGATTTTAGAAATCTAAAATAATATTCAGAAACAAACAAACTGAAAGGACTACAGCCACACGAGCTATATGCTAACATTAGCATGTAGCCCTGCAACATTACTTGCTCCATCTTGGTTTGTATCAGGTGATACGGTGGGCATTCCAGACACTAGTTGCACAGTGCATGTTAAAGCTGAGAGTACATTAGCATTGTGTCTGTGAACTCTGCTCTGCTAATAATTGCTAGAAGTTGCCGATTAGCCGAAGACGATGCTAAGTCCAGATGAGGTTCATGCACTCTAAAATAAAGTGCTACAAATGCAAACCCACTAATTCCATTCTCAAAGGGACATTAGATGAAAAAAACACTCATACATAACTTAGTGTTTTGTACATGTCAAAACAGTAAAGGGCCAAATATGCTTTTTGAACCTGCATATACATACAGTATCATTTCAATATAGTATCAAAGGGTCTAACATAGAAACCTCTTTGCTCATGCAGTAACTGCTTTTCTGTGCTGAATGATTATTTCTAATGACGGCTAAACTCCCAAAGATGTTAAAGTGTAGGCTATTTAAAAGATGGATGTGAGTGCCTTGAAGACATCCTTTGTTAGTGGAGTCCCCTTTAGAGCCCTGAACTCAATATTATAATCATAGGCATTATCATGTTTTTATGTTCTCTGAAAAAAAAGAAAAAAAAGAAATCGTGATGTAACAAGCAAGAGGTAGATCTGACAAAGAAACACTATGGTCGTAAAGTAGGGACTTGACACAATGTCTCCATACCCTAAAGCTTACTCAGTCTATTGTAGTTTAAGTATTTTTAAAAACGGATCATCATGCTTGAAAGTGTTTGCTGTGGTCACAAATGGAGTGAGCATTACAGTCAATTTCTTTCAAATGTTAATATATTGGACAATACTTTGGAGCCAGAGGAGTCACCCTCTGCTGGCCATAAGAAAGAATACGAGTTTAAGGCACTGCGGTTCCTCTGGACTGGAAACTTACGTCTAAGTTAAACTGTTATTCAATCTATGGCTGGTTTGCCATCATGGCATGCAGAAAGACTTGCTGTAACTTCACCATCATAAATTTCACCTGCATCAAGTCAGCTATTTGCCTTGTAAACGTGAGGGAATTCTGCACATCACTGTGCAGCCTTTGCTGTGTATATATACCAAAACTTCTTCTTACTGTGCCTCTTTTACTTAAATGTCTTTTGTTTTACTCTGTTTTTATGTTTTCCGAGGTAACTTTAGATTTACTGGACAGCACTCTGTATTCCCTAACTGCAAGCCTAGGTGTTTTCATGCAGAAACACCTAGGCTTGCACCTTAATCTATCTATCTATCTATCTATCTATCTATCTATCTATCTATCTATCTATCTTTATCATATCTATCTATCTATCTATCTATCTATCTATCTATCTATCTATCTATCTATCTATCTATCTATCTATCTATCATCTATCCTATCTATCTATCTATCTATCTATCTATCTATCTATCTATCTATCTATCTATCTATCTATCTATCTATCTATCTATCTATCTATCTATCTAAACACATATCTATCTGTCTAGTATAGTTGTGTGGAGTGTATCTGAACCACAGCAGCTCTATTCATCAAGGTACAGATTTCTATTTTAACCAACTGTAGAAGGAAGGAATGTAATCAACATCCTACGGTGGATGTATAACATTTAATTCAACTTTATATGGTATTGCAAGTGTTTTAGAGGGCTTAGCTGCATTATTGCCGTGCTGATGTTGTTCAGTTTATGTAATTTCTGACCCTGAGAATGTATTTTGTGCTTTTCTCCAGTATAAACATGCAGTTTTAAGTAAAAAGATGTGCTGAATCAAACTATTGTTGACTGGGATGTTTACGTCTGACAAGTGGGTGGTGTGTTGTCAAAGTCACTGACTTTATATTAAGGTAGTGGTGACAGCTAGTCATTGCCATGGAAACCTGAAAATGTAACCAGAGTGTAACCAGTACAAGGAACAGCAAGACTGAAGTAAATTGGCTTGCAATTATTGTCACACAGCATTTTTTTTTTTATAAATAATAGGCTACTTCAGTGCCACACGAGGTATTTATCACTTGTCAGTCTGTTCACAGTTCACAAAATCACTGCTCCTCCTACAGTATTGGGCAGAATTGAATCAAACCTAAACACAATTGTCATCTTAAGTTTATTTGTTGACTGGGCACTAGTATCACTACTCATCCTAGAGTATTTGTCTGGATTATAATGTTCATATAAGTGTTTGTATGTGCCTCTGTACCATCTATACACAAATCTTGTAATTAGGTTTATTTATGGCAAAATTATGTCTTGAGTTAGGTTAGGAGTGTTCATGAACCTGGGCAGTAACATACGATTCTTCATATTGAACTCCAAATATAAAATAATAATAAAAAATATTAAAAATACAAAATGATGCAATAGCTTGAAATCTCACTGCCACACATGCCGTGTAACACTTTTATCCTGTTATTTTGTGATGATATTGAGCTTAGTGTTTGTGATCATGGAGGGACTGGTTCCATTAGCGGACTCCCACATGAGGGAGGTGTGGTTGGGGCCTTTCTGGCGCTTCTATTGTAACAACAGTAATATGACAAATATGGCTGTTTGTGCACCTCTTTGACTTCTCAGTGGATTGGATTTTTTTTTTTTTTTGTGCACGAGTGAAAACAAATAAGAAATCGTACCACTTTCTTTCTGTACTTCACACGTTACAATAACCTGTGAATTTTAGTGGCCCTTGATCTGGATGAGCTACTGCGCCACGAGGTACACTTGGTACACTTTGTAGGCGTGCACACACGTAGAGCTGATTCTTCAGCTCAGGTACGACTGACACCTTAATAGTTTTGCACAGTCTAGTATGCGATCAAGTCATTATTATTCACTGACTTTTGTTACTGTCCTGTCACCTCGCTCACTTTGGAGATCAGCTGATTCGACACCGAACACTGTCTTGCATTCACACAACACAGGAATAACATCACACATTCTCACTCTGATCTTTATTTTACATGTACCAAAAGAAAACCATAGCTGGCATAGTGGTAGCAGTGGAGCAGGTAGTCCAGGGGTTGAATCCACTGCCCGGCTGGGTCCCTTCTGCATGGAGTGTGCATGTTTTCCCTGTGCCTATGAGGTTTTCTTCAGGTTCTCTGGTTTGTACCGTGATCCAAAGACATATTTGTGAAGTTAGCTGAATGTTTGTCTTTCTGTGTACCCAGCCTCTTGTCGCATGTAAGCTGGGATAGGCTCCAACCGTCCCGTGAGCCTGTATTGTGTAAACGGATGGATGGAAAACAACACACTTCATTTTTGAGAGCAACAAATACACGTGCTGGAATAAAGAGGTAGCTGCTACATCACTAATGGTTTGTGTCACAGAACTGTAGGTTAATGATTTGGGCCTCTAAATTTGAACACACAGGTGTTAGCCAGAGTCCAGGTTGTTCTGCCGCCTCTCAGTGCCTGATGCGTCTGATGGACTGGATCTTTGGAGTCTGACAGTGAGAGCCCCAGTTCTTCCAGTGCTGGTAATCTCCGCTGTGCCTCTCACACTCCATGATGTACTGCTGGCCTCTGTAGCCGGGGTACTCATAGCACACAAAGCTGTGGAAACGCAGAGGCAGGAGGATGAGATTCATTAAGAACAGTCACTATGTGGATGACTAAATGAATGCAAACATATCTTTGATATTACTGCACAACTATATGATTTTAGTGATTAGTCAACAAATCTGTGACAGGCACATAACCGTATGCCAATTTTATTTGAGGGCTTGTTTTGGTGAAAAATCGTTGTAAATAACAAATGTGTCATGACGAATTCAGTGGAAATGTGTAAACAAAAATATGTCATGTTAGCTGCTCTTTGAGGCTGTGACACTCATATTAAATAACACCAAAGTCCGGCAGTTGATATGACAGGACACACTAGAAATATGAGAGGTTGTCACATCGGCACACGAGCCGCTACCCTGATAAGCAGCCCGTGTAGACCCTTCATATTTTAGCATGCTCATTAAAATGTTTTTTTTTTTATTTTGCAGACATTCAGTCATAAAGAAAAGAGCAGAGGCCAGGCTGAAGAGGATAATAAAAATATATTGCACTTCACCCCAGGGGAAACATGGACATCTAGAAAAGACTGAATGTCACGCTACAGGCTGAGATATTTCCCAGTTGGCCAAAGCAGTTGCCTGATTCACACAACCGTCTCTGTTAACTGTGTTAAAAATAACTGTGTCATCCTTTTAAAGCTGCTAAAAAACACAAAATAAAGATGAAAGTAGCTCTCTGAACTTTTCTATACGTCACATGCCATATATACACGTGACAGCGCAAATGTTTGACACAATCAGACCAGATGCTAGAGAGTTTATCACCTGCCCGTCGCGGTTAGGGATATTTTTGTGTTCAGAAAGTTTTACTTCCCCCGTTTTGTTAGTTCTTCCACATTTGTAATGATCTGCCCCGCCCACATTAGCATCATCTGTGTTTACCTAGTCGAACCTGCTTCTCATCAGCTAATTACTTACTTCTGCGCACTCAGACTTTGCAGCGTTCTGCAGCTAGTATTTCTCACTTTTTCTTCTTTGTTTTTGCCCGTTTGTTGCTTTGTTGACTGACTTCCGGCTACTGTACGATCTAAGCTTGGATTATATATTTACTCTACAGTCTCCTCTCTTCTGAGTTGTTGCACTGTTAACTCCCTAATACACTGCACAGAGTGTGCATCGGCGAGCATCTTCACCTAAACATCACTGACAGCACTGCTGACGCAAAGCATCTCCTGCTCTGCGATCCACGTTTCAAAAAGATAACTTGGAACAGAGCCTCAGTTTTATTCTCTCAACCTTTTGTTGAAGCTCATGTGTGAAATGTAGAGCACTAAGCGTGTATTTTAAAATAAAAATATGTCTCCTAGAAGGGAATAAAGTCTTGCTCAGAACGTTGACAGTGAAGCCCTTTTTCACACATGCATTTAAGACATATTTGCAATTGGGGCTTAATTTTAAAGTAATGTCAATTCAACATGATGTGACACAACACGATCATGAATTTATTAGCTGCAATTGTAATAGTGCTGTAGTTCATGATCTCAGATGTAACTGTGATCAACTCTATCGAAAGAAAACTTTGTTTTTTAAATTACACAGAAAAGTTGAAGGACAGAAGCTTTGGTCACATAGCTGACCACCTTAAATCACTGAAACAACCTATTAAAACAAAATATTCTTTTTTAAAAAAATCCGAGGTAAAAACACTTGGTCTTTGTAAGACCTGCAGCCTCCTCTCTCTCCTCTCCGGTGCATTTTAGTAACTGACACAATTTTCAGTACTGACATCTGAGATCATTTCTAGGTCACAGTCAGAAGGTGGAGACGAGACGAGGAGGCACAAATTAAAGATATAATGTACAGTCAGGCCTATTTGAGAGTTTAACAGATAATCTGGTGACATGGTGGATCATGTGACCTACCTCCTGCATACCTCAAAACTTCCTCATCAAAACAAATTGAGCCTTTCGAGTTGAGAGAAAATACCACACAAGAAAAGTCATGTAAGAAAGAACGACTCTAGACGTTTCAGGAGTGTGAAAGTGACTTGAGCATGTAAATCAGGGTGTGTCTTTAGTCTCAGTTCTTAATGGATTTTGTTCTCCTCTATCTATGCAGCTGCTTTCAAATCAGTTTTATTTACTCCTCAAAGTATTTTATATTGTAATGGAAACATTATGAAGAGATGCCCAATGATCCCCAATGTGCAAGCACTTGGAGAGCAAGCATCTTTGAAGCCACTCATGTTGGCTTTTACTTAAACTTGAAGATTTACGGAGGAACGTGTCTAACTTACGCGCCACACTGCACATGCATGGAGCCCACCTCGGGCATGAACCAGCCCATGGCCTCCAGGGAGGGGTAGTCGTCACACAGCTCGGTGCAACGCCCCATGAAGTTTTCCCTCTCAAAGATCATCATACGGCTGCTGTGGTGAGACTTTGGAAATAGAGAAAAAGAAACAGACTAATGTTAGCGCAGAGGGAGCACAGATTTAGCTGTGAGCTGTCTGATTTCTATTTTTGAGCTGTCTCAGTCACCCGCTGTGTGGCTCACTGCACCTTCTGTCACTCACTATCATCATCTCTCTCACTCCCGCTTATCTTGTACCCTTTCATTTTTGTATCCCCCAACCCTTTCCTCCCTCTGCTGCTACTCACAGCACAGTAGATGGGGCGGAATGACATGAAGCGTTCGGTGTGGTAGGACAGAGAGCCGCTGTAGGCTTCCCAGTTGGGGTACTCGCCCCTCTCCAGGATGAACTGCTGGCCTTGGAAATCATGGTGCTCAAAACCCACCCAGCTGGAAAAAAGAGTGGCAGAGGTAAAAATATCAGAGCAAAAATGGTAATCAGCACAGTTTGAAATCAGTCTGAACATAAATCAGACAAGTGACATCAGACAGGATGAGAGGGCCTGCTCGTCAGCCTCATGAGTGCTGATGCATCATGTCGTAAGCTGTGAGTGTCCTATTTTGGAATTTTTTTTTTTATGTTTTTTTGCACACACGCAAAATTAAAAACAGAATTCTCGAACTCATATTTACAACCAACAGGTCAGCCATCATCTTATGTAACTTTCCCACAATGAGTTATCAGCCATTAACAAGACTTAATGTGGAGCAAGAATGCGTTAATACGTACTAATTCAGAGAGATATGAATGTTTGATATGTTTGAACTTCAAAAACACCAGGGATAAAATTGTTGTGCAGTCCCACATGTCATCCTATTCCTACAAGACAAAGGACCAAAAAGTGAAAAACAATCCTGAAAGTGTTTTTTTCCCCACCAAATGATGTCTGAGAAAGAAAAAGTTGTGAATAAAAGACTGGCTGTCTTGAGTCTGACTAACATACATTTTTTAAAGACAATGGAGAGAAAGTTACACAATGCACTGCAACTTCTGTTTTTTTTATTGACCAAACAGCTGTCAGTGTTTTTTCCTACCTGCTCTGAAATTTTGTACCCAAATCAATACTTCATAAAAAATGTATCAACAAACTAAAAGAAGTTTCAGCTCAACTTTCCCCCCCAGTGTTCAGATAATGTTCTGTAAATGTATCTGAAAGAATGTATATCAACACAGATAAAAGGGGAAGTAATCAAGCTACAATGTTTGATGGTATTTTTTACTCTCCTGTAGTTCATTTTAAATAGTCTAAAAATTTGGATCACTACTCTACAATCTTCTTCTTTCAGCTATTCCTTTTAGAGGATGCTAGGGACAGCGGATCATCTGCCTCTGTCTCCCCCTGAACCTAGCATCCTCTTCTGTTACACCGACCCCATATGTCCTCCTTCAATACATCTACAAACTTTCTCTGTGGTCTTCCTCGTTTCTCCTGCCTGGCAGTTCCATTTTTAACATCCTTTGTCCAGTATATCCTCTAGCCCTCCTCTGCACATGTCAACATGGCCTCAGCCTTGGCTCTCTACATCCTCGGTTATATTCATTTCAGATCCTGTCCCTCCTGGTCACTCCCAACAAAAATCTAAGCATCTTCAGCTCTGCCGCCTCCAGCTCAGGCAGATAAAGTTCTTTTCTGTGCTTACTGCACCACTGCAACACAATGTTTTTAAAAAGTATCTATTTGTAATTAAATTAGTCTTAGATAAAAATTGCAACCAAAATCTGAGTTGTGTCCTCACAATAAAACTGCCAAAAATTTTTGAGGAGTATTTTTGATAGAAACACTTAAGTGAACTTTACTTGACCCTCCCCAGGCCAGCTGAGAGAGTTTTTTGAGGCGCTGTCACATTGCCCATTTTTCAATAGTCTGTGCCTTTTGATAAAAGTGACCAACGGGGACTATTGTGCATGTGACTTGAATTAATAGAATCATTTTCTGATTGGTCGACATGGTAAATTTTCCATCATTAGGAAAGGGTTTTTTTGTTTTTGTTCGCAAGCAGAGAGTGCTTCTGGGTGCTTTCCTTAGAAAACGCAGTTTTAGTGTTTCTTCCTGCAGTAAACATAGTGATAGTATTCAGGAAAAAACATTGCGTATATTTTTCTTTGTCATGACTCTGGTTTTACGTGGCCTATCAACGCAATTTAAAAACTGGTATATAGTTTTAAGTCCCCACTTTTGTTCCCACAAAATAGTAACACATTTGCACAGAGGAAGGGAGTACAAATAGCTGACACTGCGCTGTTAGTGAAAAGCAGAGCTCACCATCTTTTACTTTTCAGTGTGTTTTTCCACTGATAAGATAGAACTGGCGAAAGCAGCATGTGTTTGGAGAATCACTACTCTGGCAGGCTTTACACACCATGACTAAGGCCTGGGCGGTTACGTATGAGGATACAAGCAGCAACGATTTGGTCCTAAGTGCGTCAGACACAAGTTTGCTCTTACACTCAGCGTTAAGAATAAATACATGCATAAATGTCCCAGAGCGTTACATCTAGTGCTCTGCTCCTAAATTAAGAGAAGTCCAAAGACTTTCTGATCCTGTGAGACATCACCAGCAGACAGCTGCATTATTTACAGAGGAAGGGACTACACTTTCCTTTAGGAATCACAACTTGAGCCTCACAGTTCAAGTTGTGAGTCTGATAAAACTTTCTGACACATTTCTGACACTGATAAAACTGACACATTTCTATACATTTTAGGAACAAATATGTGGGTCACATTAAAGTCCTTAAGAATATATGATCAAAATGAGCTTCTTGTTATGTTTTACATAAACACAAACAAATCTGCAAATGATGGAAATGTCACACACGTTCATGCTCAACCAAGAACATAATGTTTGAATCCACGAGTCAGGATGGTGAGGGCTACTGATTACTCCTGGGCTGGCTGAGCTTAAACCTAAGATAAATGTATCATGACAGTGTAAAACTATTTAAACCTGTAAAGTGTCCTTTAAAGTGGAAAATGAAAAGTGGAGCAGTCCTTTTAATGATAAAACAGCAGGAGCTACTGATTGAATGTGTGGCTCTTCTCAGTTTTTCAGAACTTTACAGCAAAGTTTAGCCCAGTAATCAACAGCATGTTGCAAATGTACATTTGTGCTTAACTATCAAGATTTTCTTTTGCAATAAAGGCTTTAAAAACACCTGTTAGCAGTTAGCTAGTGAACTAAAAAGTCAGAAAGTGAGAGCTAGGTAAGACGAAAAACAGCTACAAGGAATTTGAAAGATTTGAAATACATCACTCTTTTCTCCAGATGGAGGGGGAAAAAGTTATTAATCACAATTATAAGTGAACAGTTCACCCAAAAATCAAATGAAGTCTTAAAAAAAAGCCCAAAATATCCACAAACCTTGTTGTGAACAGTTTTCTTGTCTGTCCACTGCCACCGCTAACCTCAAAGCGCAGAAGAAAGAGTCTCTAACCTGACAGTGTGAAAGGAGGGTGTCCCCCTTCAGCTGTGTTAATGTTAGCTAGCTGCACTCACTCTTGGCTGGTGAATGAAAAAAATATGTCCTACATAAAATCTTTCAGAACAAAATTGCTTGTGGCTTTTGTTTTGTTTGTGTTTGGGTCATGATTTCTGGAAGGGCCCATTGCTCCTGTCCGGAGAACAGTCCAGTGCATTTTCTGGAGCTTTGGACAAAGCAAGCATCTCATTTCATTATAATCAAAAGCAAAATCATGTACATACACACGGAGCATCACAGGCAAGAGGATAATTTTAAAATGTAATTCAGATTTTTGTCTCTTAAATAGACAATTCCTTTACAACTTCTGTACTTGGTTATTTAATGGTTTATGATGGTTGGGTAGTCAGCACGTTCATCTATTTGTTGCTGAAAATTAGCACGATATTTTGATACCAAAAGGAGTAGAAATATAAACTCACATAAATAGAAATACTCTGCTCAAGTACTTCAAAGCAGGTACTCAACTTACTTCTCACCACGGATAACTCCAAACTCTACAGCAGGGATGTCAAACTTGTTTTACATACACTTTGATCTCAAGTGGGCCGGACCAGTGAAGGATACTGAACTAAATATTTAATCCCTGAGATGAACTAATGTAGAATTAAAGAAATAAAATTGCAATTCCAACAGTACGTCTCAGTTTTTCCATAATCAATGTGTAAAATTACTGTAAAAGTTCTGGTAGCTCATTAACTAGACTGCCCCATATTTATAAAACATAAAGTTTTTATTAATTCACACTTTTAATGAAGTTTTACAGTAGATAATAGTTTATTGACTGTTAATTCACTACTTTGTAGCACAAAGGGCAACGGAGGAGGTCTTTATGAATAGAAGAAGCTGTAAAACCTATGAAAATACAGTAAAAAGTTTAAAATCTGCACAGTCCTTCACATTTTTTAAAGCTGTCCAGTGGACTCATCCTTGGTGGGTTGATTAGGGCCCCCAGGGTTTATGTTTGACATCCCTGCTCTAAAATATCTAAACTCATTAATTAATTGAAATATCTGAGTAACACAAAGTGTTTCCAGTCCAGTAAAGCTTCACGAAAGGTTATTATAACAGCACTGGTAGTACATAATGGATATCATTTTTTTAAAGCTACTCTAAACAGATAGTTCTTTCTAAAAGCATCATCTTTATCTGAGAGATCCTGACACTGACCTTCACATACAAGCAATGAAAAAAAGGTGCACAGCAAGCTATAAAAATAAAACCACTCATGTGGCCTTAAAGAATAAATGATGAGGAATGTATAACAGCCTTTAAAGCCAGAAATGGTGAAAGCAATTTGAATGTCTTTAAAATAAAAGACTCCTTTTCACCCCCCATTACTGCCTTGGTGTGTGGACCCTACATGTAGGATGCAGTGGCCTTCGTGGTGGCATGTTTGGTAGTGGGTGCCTCATTCTCTACCCTTGTATCACAGAAACACAATTACATAAACACACACTCACACACACACACACACACACACACACAGTCAGCTGTCCACAGAGACTTGCAGGCGTACAGGCTGTGTGACTCACGCTCCACTCTCCACTCGGATGGAGCGGATGTTGTCCATACCACAGTTGTGGATGTTGCAGCACTCAGAAGTGAACTCCAGACACTTGCCCTGGAAATGCTCCTGCTCAAACACAGTCACCTGCACACGGGGGGAGACACGGAGAATGGGTGAAGCTGGGCATGTTTACACTTTACATTTATGAGTGCAAATAAAAAGTGTGTGAATTCACCTTAAAGAAAGGAGCAGTGTCCATTCTAGGGAACATCATAGGTGAGGTTATGTGGGCTCTAACGACTCTATTCATTTCTAGAGTAAAGAGAGATAAAGAGCATGAATGAGAATATGTACAAGCATTAAAATGCAGCATCTCTGGAGTAGTTTTTAAAATCACAGCAACAGTTTCTGTTTGAGATTTCTTTCTGTATAAATTTAACCTCCACCTTCTCATATCTGCAATAGGACCAATCAGGCCCGTTTAATCAATTAAACCACCCCCGTGGGAAAGTTTTGAAGCAGGAAATTTCCGGGTCATCTTACCTGGATGCGCTGCTGACACTCCTCACAATCTAAATGCCGTTTGCATAGACTTTGGTCTGAACCTGGAGGTTCTATTTTATACTGGCGTTCACGCGGGATGCTCATGCTCGTTAGTGTGCGCGTGCCGCCCTTCTTTACCAATGACGTGAAAGCGGTGAGTGTTTGAAGTAGGACAGGAACATGACCGATGTCTTCCGGCTAAATTCTTCAAAATTAAAGTACAACACTAGCTCTTTATACTCTTTTATTTATATATATATATATATATATATATATATATATATAATTATTATTATTTTCTATCAGCTTGTCACAGAGAAGCTAGCTTGCCGACATTTTCAATTACATTTTTAAGTCCTCAAGTTAGTGTTGTTTTTATTCCTGCTTGTTTCTTCTGATTCAAACAAATTTACAACTTGCTGAATCACTTTCACAGCATGAGCAGCAAGCATTCTGAAGTCATCAGCTTTAAGTTCGGAGATTAGTAAATTTTGCTTATAGAAAATAAATAAAATAATCACTTCGCAAATATTGAGTGTATTTTGTATATTTATCATATCGACGCCTAATATGTGGCGCCCCATAACATTTATTTTGAAGGTAGCTTGAGGAAAACTTCCGGTAAGTGTGGGAAAATTGCCGCAGGTGAGAAAATGATCGCTCCTGGCGTCGTGCGTAAAAACGGTTTGTGCACGCGCAACTGCGAATTTACGCACGGGCTCATTGCTCGCGTTCCATGTCCCCCACACGCCCACCCCCTTACCTCCCTCTCTCTTTCTCTCTCTCTCTCTCTTTGTAACCCTATGGGGCCTGTCGACTCAGCAGATCATATAGAGCGCAGTCACAGAGATGCGGGCGATGAATGCGTGGCTGTTTTTAGTCTATTCGTATAGGTCAGCAGTGCCATCGTATAGAGCAACAATGGCCGGGGCTATAGGCAGAGAATGAGGAGGATTTGGAGAGTCATCCGGGGAGTCTGTTTAAATGGTGGCTTCCAAAAGTGGAGGAAATTGGGACCGAATAATTAAAGTCAATACGTTATTGATAACTATTAATTAATAATGCATGTTATATAGATTCTATAAAAGAAAGCGTAAAAGTTGTGAAAAAATACAAGGAAAGTGGTTTTGACATCACTGCGAGCCTTTGGAAGATCATTTTGACCCTTCAGTTGTTTTAAACCTCCTTCGGTCAGCCCCTTGTTGCGTGACATTTCATCAACAGAGCCTCACATTCTCCTTAACATGTTTAACATCACACAGGCAAACACACACAAAACACACACATGAAAAGGCAGTGGCTAAGTGGCTAAGTCACGACTCCCAGCTTTTATCCTGCTGTGCTCTAAAAAAATGTACTCACACTGTGTGGATTTGTCCAGAAGAAACTTGTCTTGGACAAAGTGCTTCTATCTGCTGTTTTACATGAAAGACATGAATGAGGCTGGACAGAGGTTTCATTTGGGTGTCGGAGGGAGAAAGCATTAAGCAGATCTTTGGGGAAAAAACCCCATGAAATCTGATACTTGTTACTGTTAGCAGAAGGGGTTTTACAAAAGTATCACATTAAATATTTAATAGTCGTATTTTCAGAGGCTCAAAACTAATTGGACAAAAATATTTTAAATGTAGTTATTCTTTTTAATACTGGGACTGGCAGTCAGCGACTACCTGACATTTAAAACCCATCTAGATCACGAAATTTTGCGTGTCCTCCAGTGAGATGCTCTGCCAGGCCACAGCTGCCCTCAGTTGCTGCTGTGATGTGGGCTTCTCTGCCTTCAGTTTTGTCTTCAGTGACTGAAAAGCATGTTTTATTGGGCTGAGATCAAGTGACAATCTTGCACTTGTCAATATCAATTTGCACTGTCTGATCAGCTCTGTACACTTCAGAATTCATCCTACTACTTCTGTCAACGTCAATAAACACCAGCGGCCCACTTCAACTAGCAGCCATACGTGGCATTGCCTCCACCGTCTTTTCTCTTCTAATACATATTATATATATATATATGTATACATACATACATATATATATATATGTATACATACATACATATATATATATATATATACATACATATATATGAAACACAAATATGTTTAGGTTTCATGTTTTAGGCAACAAGGACTGATGGTGTTGTCTGCTGTACACACTGTAAAGACCTATGAGGTATATTTGGCAATAGTGAAATTATAGAAATAACTAGACAAACTAAGTTGACTCACAACTATAATTAACTAAACTTTCATTTCACTGATACACATATGAGAAGTTTTTTAGTGCTGTGCTGTAAATGTCAGCTTCACAAATTATATGGTGAAAAATAGACACATAGAGGGTTCAGTAGATGGTTTTTCAGTCATTGTAGAAATTGTTGTAAAAGCTCCCGGTGAACGGGATGAAACTGGATTTGAGTCATTTAGCAAAATGGGCTGTCTTTGTTAAACACGGGATATAAAAACAAGCCTATGTATGAAAAGTAAAGCATACAATGTCATTAAAGGCAAAGCTAATCTAGCATATTTTTCCCCAAGTAAGAAAAATCAATCAAACCAGTATTCAGCCATTATTCAGAGTATTTCACATTTGTGGAGGTGCATCCACTGTGCTCCACATATCAATCAATGGGCTCTTTGAAGAGGATCTTTTATCAAAGCACATGCAAAATGTCACAGTTTTGTTGGCTATTTCATTATTCGATGCCAGATCTACTAAAACATGTTAGTACACATGCCTTGCATATGTGATCTGACTTTATATTGTATAAAGACTGCCTCTTCCATAATTCTGCATAGTATTTGAAGTTGTGTTAGGTTGTTACAAAGAGATTTATGCTGAAAAATGCATTAATTTCCTGCTTTAAAATGTAACGGGAATTTTATTATATACACAACTGCTTACATGTTTACAGCCAGTTGGACATGGCTCTGTTTTTGAAAGAAGTCAGTTTGTTTTCATCTATTATAATATGTCACTATTCAGAAGGTTTGTAAATAATAATTAATGGAATCAATAATCATAGCTTGTAACTTAAATTTAATGAAACATACACAGGTATATTTTCAGCAGTCATCACTTCTGTGTTCCAACAGCACACTGTGTTATCTAAAATAAGTTTATTATGCTAAAAGAAAAACTGGTCATCAGAACAAAATTTTCAAATAATTTCAGAACAGCTGGAAATAGTTTATCTATTTACAAAAACAATGCATTGGACTATTGGATTACATGAACCATCTTATGGGTTTAAATATAATAAAATAAAGATTCTTGAAGAATCTTGATCTAGGTTATGAAGGGTATTTTATGCAGGAAGTTAACAAAAGAAATATCATACAACAGAGTGTACAACTTTGTTCAGAAAACATTAAAGCTTTCTCTAACCAGAACAGAAACAAAACAAATGAATCTGCATCTTTAGCTTAAGGAACAGACGCATAACAGGTGGTTAGATTAAATGTGTTCCCAGCTGTGATCGGGAGGAAGGCGAGGTAAAGACAGGTCACCAGTCCATCACAGGAGCAACTCAGAGACACAGATAACACTCACAGTCACACCTATAGTGAAATATAATCGCCAGTTAATGTAACATGCATGTCTTTAGACTCTAGGAGGAACCTGTAGCACCCAGAGAGAACCTATAAAGGTGCAGCGAGAACATGCAAACGTCACACAGAAAGACTCCGGCTGGTTCAGGTGACATTGCTAACCACTGCACCACCCAGACCTATCATTTATTTTCACTTTTGCTTATAGAAATTGTTTTCTGTCCATCTGTCTCCGACATGTCTTTGGAGTGTGGGAAGACACCTACAAGCAATACCCCAATCAGTTTAAACCCAGAACCAGCTAACAGCAAAGAGGTAAAAGTGCTGACCCTCCACGGCTTTGCTAAATCCATTTTCATGTGTATTATTGTGCTGTTTCCTGCTTCCCTTGTTTTTCTCCTTCAAGAGACTCTCTGCAGTCCTCAGCCACTTCACTGGGTCTGATTCACTCCTGCATCACTTCCTCCACTGACCTTTCAATGATGCTTAATTGAGCACAATGATTTGAGCAAATTCAAGTTTCAAAATTAATAAGTCTGAACATTGAATTGAAGACATGAATGGTTTTACCTGAATGCTCACAATCTCATGTAGCACTCAGCTGCACCTCATATTTCCCTCCTGTCGTCATCTGAAGCCTTGATGAAGCACAACACGCGACCTCGAATGCTACAACTACGACTGTTTTGCTTGTTCTCTTGTGAGTGCTTTGAAATAAACATCTCAAACACTTTTTACATTTTCCAGCTAACACTCACTGTAATATTTTACTGACCCATACAGGGAAAAAAGGCAAAGCTTTGATATAAAAGTCTTCTCCTACTGAGATGAACAGAGACAGAATCAGATTATTGTCCATGCAAACCTTGAACCTCTTTGCTCACCCTGAGGTGCAGGCACTGGACCGTTATTGCTTCTCACAGCTTATTGTTTTTCCTGTTATTGTTTTTCCCAGCGCCTCTTTTTTTATAGCACTGAAGGGAACAGGAGGGAATGATTTTGCAATAGGCTCATTAATGTGAACCTGGTCAGCTTGGCTGTCATTACACTGAAACTGTAAGGGCGTAGAAAAGTGCATTATCTCACATTACTCCAGCTGGACTGTCATTTCTTTCACTCAGTGCACGAGTTCATACAATGAGCAAGCTTTTATAAGGTTACTTTGTCTTTTGTTAACCTATCAAAATGTAGCAGATCACTGACGACAAGAAAAAAAATTTAACACAAAAATGTATTTGATTTCATTTGAAATTCACAATTCTAAAAATTTGCTTGTTTTAGCATTTGGCTAAAACAAAAGTCGATCCTGATTATAACTCCAGATGCGGTTAAGTCATCTGAGGTCGACCATATGTTGATATATCTGAGTTTGTCATATTTTCTTCCTCATATTATTTCAACCATATGCTCTGTCTCTCTTTCTGCCTGTCTCTCTCTCTTTGATGATGGGGGTATTTCTATTCTGTGGGGGCTGTGAGCTCAGCGAGTTTGTTTCTGTGTCTATAATCCCCTCTCTCTGGGCGCCAGCATATAAAAGCGACGAGGGGCCCCGCGCACTCTCACACAGACCACCAGTCTCAGGCCTGAGTCTACTCCTTTACGCACACACAGCCACAGGTAAGACAGTGGACAAACATACAGAACAGAACAGAAAGATGGAAACTTTTCACTAACCCAGAGGACAAACTAGGAAGCTAATTATAACTGAAGTCAAATGTTGGCGAAAATGTGATTTTTCTTTTGTACGCAGCCAGCAGCTGTCAGTAAATGCACTTGGGCATATTCAGGAAAAAGCACCGGAGTTTAGAAACTAATGTTTACATTTTAAATTCCAATGGGGATCTGGGAATCAAGCTGGTTTCACAAATGCAGCATTGAAAGTGCAACATTTCAGACTCAGAGCCAAGAAAAGCTTCAACCTACTAAAATCTGCTTTTGATGAGTGTTTTTTTTTTTAGCTTTTGTTCTGAAGTAGATCTTAGTTGTGTAAAGGTTTTTGGGACATTTTCTGATTGGTTCTTTTAATGCCGATTATTTCAACACACATGTGCCAGCTTTGTAAATGCAGCATGCTTAGAAACTGTACAGAAATGACTCAGGATGTATGAATCTTTGAACCTTCTGAGCTGAAGGCATTCATTTTTTCTAACAGGAAGGTAAAAATAACGAATGTATAAAGAAAAGAGTCTGTAAAGAACGACCCTCATTTTTGCTATTTTTGGTCATTCCTAATTCAACTTCAACAGGATCAGATGAACATGTGAAAGCTAAAGGTCTTGTTTACTGAATAACAAATCATTAGACCCTATTCTTAAGTAAAGATTTTTTTACAACCTCTTAGTGTGACAGTAAAAGTCAAACTAGAGCTATAACAGCTTCTTTTTTTTTATCCCAGTCATCATGTCTGCTGGAGGAGAGAAATCCAAGTCTGCTTCCCAGACTGATGGGAAAGCAGCTCAGACCAAGACGTCTGAGATGGGCTTAACATCTTACAAGGTACAGTATACACACACACACACACACACACACACACACACACACACACACACACACACACACACACGTAAAACAGATGATTAAACATCACAAATACAGCATACAGTATTTTTCACACAGTGGGAAGCAGCTGGCCTCACACCACTGTAACAGTTTACCTTGTGAGCTGACGTCTGTTAGCGCGACCTGCTGGTTCTTATAGCTCTTTGAGGGGGTGGCTGACAACTATAACTGACAGAAAAAACCCCCAGTGTGTTAAATCACTGTGGAGGTAGCTGTCATAAAAACATTGGCACTTCATCTTTATCTCCCCGTGTCACACTTCCTGCTTCATATATCTTCCCTTGAATCTGAACCTACCTCAGTGACCTCCACTCCTATTTTCTTTGCTCCCCACTGCAATCGTTCAGATGTGGGTTTACGACCAGGAGAATTTCCAGGGCCGCTGTATTGAGATCAACGGCGAGTGCATGAACGTGTGTGACTTGGGCATGGACAAGGTGCGCTCCCTGCGTGTCGACTGTGGGCCGTAAGTATTCCGATTGCGTGCTGTGACACGTATACGCCCACATGTACTAGTGTGGTACCCAGCAGCACCCACACTCCTCTAAGAGAAGAGCAGGTGATTTAACAGCTACACTCCACCATTATGTGACATTTCCCCACTTTGCATTTGGCAGTATGCTGATGCTTTTATCCCAGGTGATTTTGCAGAGAGTACAGCAATGCAGAGAACTTTGGCTGCTAACATAATAAAGCACACAAAGAACAAGTGATGGAAGTATGTCAGTTAATAAAAGAAAATATAAGCAAGGAGATAAGGAGTAGTGCAACAAGGGACACATTTAAAAGTCAAAGCAGCAGAGGCCAAGATGCTATAAGATTTTTACAAGCTGCACACTCCTCAAGAGGAGTCAGCTCATTCATTTGAGTGTAATCAGTGAGCTGACTCTTCTTGAGGGACGTTCAATGATCACTCTCCTTCCTCTTCTTCCTCTTGACCTTTTCCCCGTCCTCAGCTTCGTGGGTTTTGAGCAGATGAACTTCTGTGGAGAAATGTTCATCTTGGAGAAGGGCGAGTACCCCCGCTGGGACTCTTGGAGCAACTGCCAGAAGAATGACTACCTGCTGTCCTTCAGGCCTGTCCGCATGGTGAGTCCTATGTTCCAGCCACTCAACTGGTGGAAGTTTGCTCTACTTTTATTTGCCTTCTTTACATCCTTATTCTCTTTTCCTCCTTCCTCGTACCCGCCACCTCGCAGGATCCCGAGAAGCACAAGATATGCCTGTATGAGGTTGGAGAGTTCAAGGGCCGCAAGATGGAAATCATGGATGATGACGTTCCCAGCCTGTTTTCCTATGGTTTCACTGACAGGGTGGGCAGCATCATGGTCAGCTGTGGAACGTGAGTAGTTTGTGAAATTACAACATCTTATTGCATTTTTCCAAAGAGTTAAATGAGTAGAATAATACCACTCTGTAGTGTGCTAAATATGAGGCTAAAGCCAACATTCAGCTAGCTTAACTTTGCATAAAGACTGGAAACAGGGCTTAAGCTAACCTGGATCTTTTTTGAAAGTAATAGTCAGCTTAACAGCACATGCAAAGCTCACAAATTAACTTGCTATATGCTATGTGATTCCAACAAAACCATGAAACATTGGTATAAAACAAGAGTTTGTAGTTGTGGGCCTGATTTGGGTGCAGCAGCTTCAACAAGCTTGCTGTCAACGAGATAACAAGCTAGCAAAGCACCCCATAAAACTCAGCTTTCATGAAATTTTTACAGTTCCTATTCTTTTAGAATTCAATAAACAATGTATAACATCTTAATTAGCGAACCTTAACAGTTTGGGGGTGTTTTTTGCAAGTGTGAAAGACCAAGGCTTGAACTGTTTCAAGCCCCAAATATGAGTGCTATCAGCCTTGTGAACAAACAGAAATCTAGAAGACCTGCTTTTTCTTTAAGGCTGACTGTGAAGCTGTAACTCTGCTACCTTTTCCAGCCTTCTGGTTGATAAATCATGCATTTTTCAGCAGCACTGACCACAAACATCACACTCTGCTTTTGCAACAGCTGCGTCAAAAAAAGTCCAGCTCCTTGTACCATTTCTACATCGGTGGCGTCATTCTTAAACTGACAGAAACAGCACTCTGTCTGGTAATGTGCTCAGGAATAGAGGCTTTTTCATCAGCAGCTACATGAGGGTGTCACGAACGTCAGCAGCTCCATGTCTCTGTCTGCGCTCCCAGAGGCGTGGCAGCCAGCGTACACTGTTGTTTTATCTGCTGTGATTACTTTATTTGGACTGCTACCCGCAGTCTCCAAACAGGCAGCTGGAAGGCAGACGAGTCTGTGCTTTAACACCTAGAAGCACGATAAACAGATCGATGACATCATTTGTTCGATGTTTACTCTCTCTAAATTATTAGCATGTGTCCTTCTAGCATCTTTCATCACGTTTCTCACTTGTCTGCTGTTTCTGTTTCACCTCATGCTTTTTTGCTGCCTCACATTTTCTCTGCTGAACAGTTGCTGTCCAACCTTGTAATCCCTCTCTATTTATTCCCTATCCTTGCCTCTCTTCTCCCTTTTTCTCTCCTCAGTTGGGTGGGTTACCAGTTCCCCGGCTACCGTGGCAGCCAGTTTCTGCTGGAGAAGGGTGATTACAGGCATTTCAATGAGTTTGGTGCCCGCTGCCCCCAGATGCAGTCCATTAGGCGCATTCGTGACATGCAGTGGCACCCACACGGCTGCTACACCATGTCCTCCAAGTGAAACCCACCGAGGGCGAGGAAGAGAGGGACTGGAGGAGAGGCGGAGACCGAAGGCCGGCACAGAGATGGAGGTGGAGGAGGAAGAGCAAAGAAGGAGAGGAGGAGGGAGAGGGTGTAATAATGTTTCCTCTGTCCTTAAATCTCTTGACGGTTTGAGTGCAGGATGGGGGGAGTACATTAGGTTGTTATTTATAGTTGTAATTTAGCGGCCAATGAAAAGTTATTCAAAGTTTAGGAGGAGATAATTACGATAACCACAGAGACTGCTTCTCATAATAAATGCTCTCTCCATTTTTGTTCTTCCTCTCTCGCTGTCTCCATTTGTCAGCCTCTGGCTAACCACTCTCCTCTCTCTCCTCCCCTCCCTCCCTCTCTCCCCTCACATATATTATTCCACATCTCACCAACGTCAGCGCTCGCTCGACCTGTCAGAGCCTGACTGAAGGGGTACCAGCGTAGATTTCTGTTTGTTTGTGTGAAGGGGGCACTGAGACAGAAGAAAACAACCACAGAGACAAATGGCGGTGACTGCTCTTTGCTCAGATCCTGCTACCACACCAGCCTTAAACCCCAATAAATCATCTCACTACCTGCTTTACTTGGAATGACATTTTATTCAACAGACTTTTATATATATTTAGCAAATGCACAAAAAAACTGAACCCAGCATGAGACCCTGTTATATTTAGTAAAAACAGATCCTCAAATTAAAGCTGCTACAATCAATATTTTTTCGCCGTCTACAGAGGGAGCAACACCCCACAGCAGAATCAGCTGAGTCAGTCATTGTCTACAACTCTGTGGAGCCTTAAAGCACTCTCATGGCTATCATGGAACTATTTATCATAGCTGATGAACACTGTGCTGGATTCAATGGCTAAAGAGCCACAAAAGAACAACAGGGAGACTCAATAAGTATCAGCTAACTTGTAATACATTAGAGTGTTTCCAAAATAAGTCCTGTGCATTTGCATTTGCCACTCGTGTGTATAACAAGGGAACTCAGCGTGTAATAAGCACACCAAGTCAATTTTATCTGGTTTAAACACAGCTTTACTGTTGCTATTGTGACTCGTTTCTCTTAGCCTCGAGTGGCCCAAGGGATGTACGCATGCCAATTAAAGCTGGTTTTCAGGAATAGTTAGTCCAGGGAGTCTAACTAATTTTAGTCCATGAGCCTAATAATATCATAATACAGCCTATTATGAAAACGTCCACATTTAATTGACTGCACATTTAAATATACTGCCTGAGATTTCTTCAGAACAATCTGACTCATCTTAAAATGGATCCGTCATGTCCATCAACATGTTTTTACTCTTTGACTCTGCTAGAGTAGCTCTGTATCACTCACAGTTCAAAATAATCACTATTCTGTTCACATGTGCACTGGTGCAGCCTCTCGGTTCTTCTGTGCCTGAAAGCAGCTCATCTATTTCTTTAAGAAAAGTTGGTTCTGACTGGTTGTCCTTTGTAAACAAAAAGTTTGAAGAATAAGTTGGTGGGAGTTCTGTGATCAAAGTCAGAGATGTGAACCCGGGATATTATCGTTTTAAGGAAATCTGCTCCATCGTATAAGGAAAGAAGAGGAAAAACAGTCCACCGTGATTTTCAGCACACTAAGTCTAAATAAATTGTCATTCTCTTTCTTCACTTTCTACACCTCATCCAGCATGGCCAGATGGACTCTTGAGTGATTCAGTTCTTCCATCTATATTTGACATAACTGCTGGTCCAGCACACCTAAATCTTTGAATAAGCTTTACAGAGGTTGTTGGAATCAGATGTACAGAGATTTTAGCTTCATTACCACTTTGTTTCAGAAACCTTTGTGATGCCAGTATGAAATGTCGGCAATTGATGGAGTTTAATTTGTTGTCATTTGAAACCCGAGGTATATTTTTGTCACATGGCTAAAGGAAAAAGAGCCAAGTTCGGAATCGGGAGGGATGCAGGATTTAACAAAAATCAAGCTATTTAATTAGACTGCTTTATATACTCACACACTGCGGGCTAATGGGGATTAGACAACTGGGAGGAAATGAGATCAGGTGTACACAATCCACATAAAAGACAACTAGATAACTAGTTGTAAGACAAACTTCAAAAAATGGTGGTTGCTGCATTTGTACATCACATACAACCTGATCTCAGATCTCTAGAAGTGTTTGATCATGCAGCTGAGAGGGAAAATAACAAAACAGGAAAATAAACTTTAGATCTGAGTTGGCAAGAGAGGGTTATCAACGTATCAATATTAAAGAATCCCTTCATATTTTAAGAGCTAAAAAACTTGGTTGCGGATCAGAAACACGGTTCTGTGCTTCTTTTTGATTTTTAGCTTTCACTGTGCAGAGTGGTGCATCTGCACAGTTTGACAGATGAAAGCTGTTTTCAGATTAATTTGCTGGAAGTAAGTTTTTCGGAGCTCCCCTATAATAAGACAAGTATATGCGAGCAGGAGTCATTCAAGGGATTGGAAGTCGATCCTGCCCCAGTTACCAACTTTCTGAAGTGTAACGTGGATAGTTGAACCTGTGCTGCTCTCTCCATGACGTAAGAAACATTCGCAAATATATTTAAAATAGATACATTTGCGTATTCATAACATCATTGAGAGAGGACCGAACATTAAAAAAATCCTCTTCTAACTTATTTAAAACAATGTTCATGCACGCTGTAAAGTTCAACAGCTCACTTGTGTGACTTGCAAACTAGAATGTTAAACATATTTAGTATCTTGGACTTAATAAATGTTAAAAGCTATTTGTTAAAATTCCCCACAGACTCACCTTTTTAAAATCCTGAACTAGAAAACTAGAAAAACAGGTGACATTACAGCACATGAGACTTAAACGATACACTGCCAGCACCCGACCACTGCAAACCCTAGGAGGCAAACGAATGCCCTGTGTCCATCTTCCCATGGATCAGAGCTATTTTGGCATCACAGGGGAGATGTTCACAAAACTGGGCGAGGCTTTAATGCTGTGGCTGATGACTCTGTTATTAAACACCACACCAAAGAGTCTGAAGAGTCTGCCTTTCTCAGAAAATCAACTTTTCTTGATTCCATAAACTCCAAGTAACTTAAAGAATACAGCATCTCAATAAATCTGTTACTTTAGAGAACATCTAGAGGCAATTTACAGTTTCTATCCCCAGTCCACCCACTGTGTATTCACCCGGCATAATGCCTGCTCCAAAGATGCAGATTTAATTTGTACTGATGGAAAGCAATTTGGACCAATTTGTTATTCTATAAAAGAAAATCAAAATCTGTGCCACCGCAGCACTCTGTCTACAGCAGCACTTTAGGTCTTTCTCACCAAAGAGATCATTAATGGCCAGCTGTGCCAACGTCAGCACCAAAGACAGATATGACTGCATTTTAGCACATCCTTTTCCATATGTGATAAATTATGCAATGCTTTCTTCTTCCCCTCAAGCTTATGAAATATTCATGATACCAAACTCCATCATTCATGATGTAATCTGCACACGATATCGATGCTTTGCGGTTTATCAAGGGAATCATCAATGACAGGGCTTTTGTATTGCTGAGTGTTTGAAATCATGCAAATATAATAAGGCAGCTTTCAGTAAACAGCGTTAGGCTATTATTCAATCACTATTAACACAGAAATGATAGATATGGTACAGAAATATCTCCCTCCATTAGTTTTCACCACATCCAGCCCATTGATCATTGTTCTACTTTCTATTAGACACCAAAATTTGATTATTGACACTAATGACATAATCTAAAAGGACAATAGCTAATATAGCACAATGGAATTTTGAAGTAATTTGAAGCTTATTTATAGTATTGGGGTTCTTTTCTCTCCTTCAGCACTACCTTGTTGAAAAGAGAGACAGTTTCCATTCACCTTTCTTTGCAGTCAAAATAATGCTGTCTAGTTGTATGATCATAAAACATGCAAGAAGTCCTTAAAGTTCAAACACTTGCGCATTCTGATGAAATCCAGCGTGATGCACCTGCAATCCTACTCTTTGAGGCCTTCAGTTTTCACTTATGGTTGATTAAGTGTCAGACAATCGTCTGGCTGAGGCGTCGTGTCTTGTATGTTTGATTTGTCTATTATTAAACATATACAAGGATTTTTTGTTGTGCAAATGCTTATGTGTCTGCTTTCTTTAAAACTGCAAATGTGAATTTTAGGTTAAGCGCCCGAGTCAGGTTCAGTGTTTCATTCCCAGGTGACTATATCAGTTGTTGTGCAGGGCTGCATATGCTTTGCAGCGCTGCGCAATGAGTCAGTGTTTGCTGTTTCAAATCATTCATAACATGGCTTTCATTTCAAAAGTGAGGGCTGAACCAACAATGATAGGATGCAGTCAAAGAGTGGACAGGAATGCCCTCTTTAGCAGGCCCACGAAATCACTGTTGAAATATGTCTGAGCTAAGCCAACTGGCAACCTCCGGGGTTCAAAAATAAAGGCAGAGCAGAAGTGCCAAAGGCTGGAGTTCCTCTAAAGACCACTTGAAAAGTGAATCAGTCCCCATAGATTATTATGTTAAACAGGATTAAAAGCAGGTTTACACACATTGTTTCCTCCTCGTAACAGCTGGCAGGTGAGTGCATTTGTTCTCATGTATGTGGATGGCAGTAAAGCTTAAAGTGTGGGACAGGGCTGCTTTGATTTTTGGTGCCTCCCAAATATCAGCCTGGCCATGAAGACTGGATGACAAGGCAGATGTGCAAGACGAAAGTTTCAGTAGGTTTATCTTTGAGACACACAGTACAAACTAATCTGAGCAAAGTTGAACTAATTTGTAGTTTAAATTTTGATCATTTGATCAAAGTTTGATCATCATCAGACTTGTCTCGTGTTCTATCATTGAAAAGTTTTTAAAGTTGATTATGTGCATCTCTGAATTCCTGCAGTTAACAAGTGGAGATTATGTTTCGGAATTTCAGGAGCGGGACCACGCCTCCAAACACGCTCCTTCTGGCTGTCATCTATATAGGTTCCCCCAGTTCTGCAAGCCGATCTTTCTCGTTTATGTGCCTGAAAGTCGTCAGAGGGATATGTTTCTGTTCATCTTCAAAGGTCTCGTGGCAAAGCTGCCTTTTTACATCACCTCTGTGCTAGGCTGGTGCTCCAGGCCATATCAGACTCAATGTACTGACTGGCAATCACTGCAAGTGTGGACTGAGTTTGGAAAAACTGCTTCCATTTCTTTATGCTTCATCTGTTAGAACCTCTTTTAAAAGCACCCTAATTTATGTTTGTCATTACAAACCATTTAGCTTATTTCGTCACACTTTCAGCTTTATTAATCTTGTATGTTTAATAATTATATCCTTTTTTCATATTTGCATTTTTACTTGTATTTATTTGGCCATGAAATGTTTTTTGTTTACTGACTAATCACTTTAGGTAATCATTTTTGCTGAAATGATCTGGAGCACTGATTAAAATATCATATAGATAAACAGTGTGTGTTTATTGGAGATGGATTTAGAGTAACTCTGAATGAAGTATTAAGACACGTTCAGTCCCTGAACTTAAATTAGAATCCCTGAGGTTAAATTTTAAAGGGTTGTGGGTTGCAGACGCTCGTTAATAATTCATACATTTTTGCATTTCAAATGTCATCACTGACTGATTCTGGGTCAGAGTTGGAAGAATTTACTCATTTCTGAGTTTTTCATCCTAGTTGCAACAACAAAGCCTTCTGAAGTGGGAGCTGCTGTTATTCATTCTTGCTAGATTCAAAACATAAAGAGACGAAACAAGGTCACAATATCAAAGACAGTAAAACTAAAACTAACGACACAGTAAGTCATTTTCTGAAAGATGACTGAGATTGTTTATATTTTAAAGAATGAGTCCTTAAATGCTCTCCATATTTCAGACATTTTCAGTATTATTAATGAATTTACAAGAAGAATATTTGCAATATTTGCAATAATTAAAATGTAAAACGGCTGCAACTGCTAACTAAAAAAACAACTGTTAGTGGGTAGACTCATACCCTCAAGAATGGGACACGGGTAGTGGCCTTAAGTGAATATATTAATTTGTAAAACCAGAGTTTTTAATGTTTTGGATTTTTTTTCAGGGATTTGACTCACAGCTACACATCAGTTCTCAATTAAAATGTTTTCTAAAATACTGAAAGTCATATCTTAGCGAAGACACTAACAACAACATCATGTTTTCTTTTTCTAAATAACACTCAAAGTTTTTTCTTTTTCATACATAGGCCCACCAAGGTTGTCATTTTTTCCACTTCTTTTTCTCGGAACTGCAGAGTGGCTCTAAATACATATTTTGACATCATTTTCAATGTGCAAGGATTTCTGTGAGAGATCAAAATAACTCTGCAGCACTTCGGCTTCCTGGCATCTGCCTTAAAACATAATCTTTATTATTAAGAAATGGGAAATGTTAAAAACAAGAATGGTTTGCATTTATATAGCGCTTTTCACCCAAAGTGCTTTACAATTCCACTATTCATTCACTCTCACATTCACACACTGGTGATGGCAAGCTACAGTTGTAGCGCAGACTGACAGAAGCGAGGCTGCCATATCGCGCCATCGGCCCCTCTGGCCATCACCAGTAGGGGGTAGGTGAAGTGTCTCGCCCAAGGACACAATGACCGAGACTGTCTGAGCCAGGGCTCGAACCGGCAACCTTCCGGTTACAAGACGAACTGCAAACTCTTGAGCCACAATCGTTAAGTCTGTACAACAACATGCTTCAGTGTACCAGTTTATTTGAAATACATTTAAATATGCAATTCTTAACACATTAATCACATTAATCAAGGACAACTAACTTTTAAACCAACTTTAGAAATGAAATATACAAAAACAATAACTAAGTTCATATAAAGCTTCAAAGAAATTGATCCTTGCTATCCAGAATTGATGCTTTTGAGATAATTTTTTATCTTATACCCTCTTTTTATCCTTAATACAAAAGCATAAAGTATAATATTTTTTTAAAATGCAGCCAATGCATTAAAAAAAAGTTTGAGAAGATGAATAAGTTTAATGAGTGGACAATCTGGACTGTACAGGAACTATGGGTGAAGAAATTCATAGCCCAAATCTTTCTTTTTAGAAAGATGGACTGAATTTTATGTGTCAATATTATCAAACACATTTTTTAAAAAAGTTTTCTAACTTTTATAAACCAGATTTTATGGCAGCCACAAGATTGTCCTTTCATAATCTGATATGTGTAAGGTTATTATATGTATCAGATATGATATTTCAACATATTAACTAAAAGAAAACCTACCAATGGGCAAAACTGATCCATGTGTAGTCAACTCTTTATAAAAGATTCATATCAGTTTGAACCTAACTTAATAACTAGTTTACAAACACAAAACTGCTTTAGGCATGATGTTAAGAAGTCATTGTGTTGCCTAGCAACCACCTGACAACATACTAATTGTAAACAATGCTATAGCATGTGCATGCTCTAGAGAAATAAAGCTCACAAATCAAAATACAAAGACAAACATTCCAACAGAGAAGGAAAATTGCTCCAGTAAAGTCCCCAGTTTTTACTCCCTGGGAAACAACATGACTTAACAAGTTTAATCTATTATAAAATATTTTAGCTCACCACTGGGTGATTCCAAATAAATAATAGTGCTCTTCTGTCATTCTGCCTTTCAGACTCTTATTAGTGCAACCTGCCCCAGCTCTGCCTCACCCTGGTCATTCAAAGCCTGATTCAAGCCTTCATTTTCATCTTCACCACCATTAGCAAGACTCCAAAGGGTCCTGTCCTAATTTCTATAACTGCTGGGACTCCTGCTATGTTGGTTCATTAGAGTCTGATCACCAAATAGATGATTGATCATATTCTGTATGACAATAAAATATGTTCAGTTCTTCCAAATGACCTTTCCTTACGTTAGGGACAGATACCTTTATGTGAAAATACTACTCACTGACATGGTCGACTCTGCCAAGCCCTGCCCACCTGGTAGTTGATGCTTTCCTTTTTGCCTTAAGTGCCTGATTAAAAAACTAATTGCTTTGTTACTCCATTAGTAGTACCTAAAGCTGCTTTACTTTCCCTGAATTTAATATAATGCAGATTAAAAAGCAATTACAAATAAGGACCTTTGGGGCATGAATAACAAAGAGATATCAGGATGTCTTTTCCTTATCTGTCTTCACTCATCCCTTAGCCCCACAAATGGATTAAGCTGTCAAGTGAAAGTGGTCATCTATTTGATTAGTCAATCCACGGTGTTGGCTATGAGCACATTCACGTTTACCAGTTGATTGCAAGTACTTATATCTTCTAAACCTTTAGTCTTTTAAAACTGTAGACCTTATTACTAACCACACACTAAGGTTTGAGGGATCTTCTAACATGGTTTTCCCCCTGAGAACTAATCCATTAGTAAGCAGTGATTCTGTACATGTCATCTTGAACCTAACATTCTGTGGAGCAGGTTAGGTTGGACATTTACTAATGCTGCAAATGCAGGTTTGCTTGTTAAAAGAAACATTGAGAAAAATTTATGTTTATAGTCATTTTTGGAACTAGTTATTCTAAATATACATTTAGCATTATTACATTTGTTTTTATAAAGTTCTCTCCTGAAGCGGCCATCAGGACTTATTATATCATATGTTATTATATGAATGCATATTGTGCAATCAATGGAGAATTCTCAGAATGAATGAATGTAGCACAAAGTCATCACCACACTAACATGTAGGTGGAAAAAGCAACAAAAATAGCAAAAGCAATGGGAAGAAGTTTTCCAGCTGACTGAAAGTGAATATATCTCCACGTAAAGACACATCCAATGAGCTCAATAAATAAGTTCTCTTTGAGTCGTTTTGGTTTAATGTTGAGAAAAATTGTTTTTCCTGGGAACATGAAAGACTGGAGACAAGTGTGAATCCTCATCTGATGGATGAGTTTTTTCTTGCAGTGGCTAAATGGCTTCATAGAGTTATTTTAATAAGTGATGATGCACTTTCCTCATATTTTTAACATTCACTCAAACTTCTATGTAAAAAAGAGCCATACCCATTTTTACCAGAGCGCATTTCCTTGCAGACCCATTCCAGAAATAAACACTCTTGTTTTAGCTCAGCCGTCCTCAAGCATTCAAAATGGAGGGAAAGGCACACTTCACCTGTCACACTGGCACCCAGTTTAGTTCATTCTATAAATACACTGAGAAAAGACACCTACAAGGTGCTGTGAGCATTCCTCACTATGCAGTTAAATATGGATCGGAGGAGTATTGACGTCAGACTGACACGCACGCACTCACATGCACAGACACACAAGTTAACACACACATATGGGCCTTCACGTGTGAGTAGACCAGAGCGCAAGCTGGACCTCACACACACAAACATGCACCTACACACTCTAACACACTCTCACACTTTCGCTTCCTCTCTCACTCTTACACACACACACACACACACACACACACACACACACACACACACACACACACACACACACACACACACACGAGGCTACTCTTATTTCTAGCCCTGCTTCTGATGTCACTCTGTGAATTGGGACTGTCTCAGCAGCAGATTATGGGAAGGCTTATGAGAGCTTAATGACTCCTTGAGGTACAATGCTGCTAAATAATGGGAAGAGTGAAAGAGAGCAAAGGATCAACATACACACACAGATATACTCATGTTCAGCAAATCTTTCCCACAATCCGTTTGTAAAGCTCCACTTTTACTCCGTATTGGGATTTAATGTTGACTGCCTGGCTGGCTGCTTGCACAGGTAGTCCTTCACAAATTTCCCACGTGTGGTACTAATAAAGGTTATCTTATCTTATCTTATCTTATCACTCGCATCAGTAAGCATTGGCAAATTCATTATGAGCTAAAGACACGCAGAAGGTTTGGTGTGACGGAACAGGATGCTAGGCATAGGGTGAGATGGACGCTGATGATCCACTGCTTCAACCCCCTAAAAGAGGAGCAGCCAAAACATGAAGAAGAAAAAGAATTAAGAAGAAGGAATAAATCATTAGAAGCTGATGTAGAATATAAGATGTGTGCTCACCAGTGCTTGGACTAACGCGTTACTTAATAACGCGTTAGTCCCAGCACTGGTGCTCACACTTTGATAGCCAAGAATGTTCCTCATCACATTTCTTCTATAAGAATAGGGTCACGTAGGTATCGACCTTAAAGTGCATATAATAACACAAGCTACAAAATGAATCTGTGCAACCAAAAGATGACAGTATAAATAAATACACCTACTCTCAAGACCTTATATAAACAAATTCATGCCCATGACCTCAGGAGGTGGAACATCTCGCCCTGTAAGAGTCGTTCCTTTGGTCTCATGGAGAATAACTACATGTATAACTTCTCATCTGCTTAAACCTGAATGGGACTGTGGTGTGAATAGGATGACTCATGCTAAAAGGAATGCAAGGAGCTGAGCAATCTACATTGTTCAAACCTCATAGGGCAACAGATCTCAGAATAGCAGAGCTTTCTGGTTGCTTTGGGTAATTTCTTCTGTATAAAATGTTAGCAAATGTATATGCAATATGCCAGTAACTTTCAAACCTGACACCTGACATGCCACCTTTCCTATTTGCAGTGTTTTGACTTAGCTTTACACCTGAATGTGTTCCCACTCTGCTAACCTTTCCTCATTTGCTTTATTAGACAATTTCACACAATCCAAAAAAACTCTGGTGCTGCTTTTGGTTTGGATCAGTGTTTTGCCAAGTTTCTCTCCAAAGGGAGGATTGGTGTCCAATTGCATCTTTAGTTTGCTTGGCACCAGGTTAGCATTCAGCAACGTCTCTCAGCAGAGGAAACACTCGGGCTGAGAGCTGTTAACCTCCACAGCATCAGTTAGGGGTTTTCATGAGTTATGCTTTAATTACTGCCTCAGCCTTGTAACTGTGCAAACAAACTGGAAGCCTTGTGAAACATTCCTTAAGGATTTTTTGTTAATGAATAAAAATAATAAATACATAATAAATAAAATGTGCAAAGTCCTGATATAGTAAATGTACCATTCGTTTGTAATCTTCTCTGCAGTTGTAAACTGGAGTAACAATGTATGGTTTTCACAAAAGTCAAAGGCACACCTGGACCTTTGAGTTTGGAACTGGGATCAGGAAAGTGAAAAATAAGTGGTACTAAAAATAAACAGCTAAAGGAATTTTTTAATAATTGGTAGTAATAATTTCGCTTGAGTGGGTGGCAACAGTTCAGTAACATGACTGGGTATAAAAATGAGCATCTCAGAGGGGCAGACTTTCTCAGAAGCAAATATCTGCAATGAACTGCATCTGCAAATATGTTAAACTGCATAAGGCATCTATTACATTATTATAAGAGTTGCATGATGAACTGGAACTTTCATCAACTCAAAACATATGACAGGTGAGCATCATATATCAGACACGAATGAGACAACTTTCCTGTCATCCCTGTCTTCCAAGACATTTACAGATTATTTGTGATGTATGTACCCAAAAATGGTCCATTTTCTTCATTTTAACATTTGACATGTTTTCTGTGTTTTACCGTGGATAAATATGGGTTTATGGGATCTGAAAATCAATGCATTTTCTTTTAAATTTACATTTTACACAGCTTCTGAACTGGAAATGGGCTCATAATCAGACTTCTGGTTGAGTATCCCTGCAGCAACTGAACCACAACATTAGCATGGGGAATGGCACAAACAAACCAGTGCTGTTTAGGTATTCAATACCTCAACTGGACACTAGGTTAGTAACTCATTTTCCCTGACTGTGCGCAGGATAGGGGTTAAAAGTGATTCAGCACCTCATCTACAGCAGGGTTAGGCCACAGTAGGGTTGATACGTGGAGATCCCCACACCTATAGTGTGTGTCATATGGCCCCATCACTCATGAAATCTGGGTTCAGGGCAGAGGGAGGGTTATGTTTGCAGAATGTGTTGATTTTAGGCAGACTGAAAACAGACAGCTTAACATTCCCCTAGTATAACTAGATATGGGGGCAATTGTGGCTCAAGAGTTGGGAGCTCGCCTTGTAATTGGAAGGTTACTGGTTCAAGCCCCGGCTCGGACAGTCTCGGTCGTTGTGTCCTTGGGCAAGACACTTCACCCGTTGCCTACTGGTGGTGGTCAGAGGGCCCGGTGGCGCCAGTGTCCGGCAGCCTCGCCTCTGTCAGTGCGCCCCAGGGTGGCTGTGGCTACAATGTAGCTGCCATCACCAGTGTGTGGATGACTGAATGTTTAAAGCGCTTTAGTCATTTACCATATGCTTTTCCACTACCAAACTATTGGCAGCCACAGACTATAAAAGCAGAGTCTTGAGAAACAGTGTGCGTCAGACCATGCTGAGCACGCTGCTGCAGCTGTACTGCTATAGCATCATGTAAGACAGTTTCTGTAGTTGTTAAATTCCATTTTGTTAATTTAAATTTTTTCCCCTCAGTCATATTCTTGAGATCTTGAGACTTTATTGTTGGCTCGACCAATTAATCCACACTGTAAATTTGGGGAAATAATCCATTTCTGTAATATCTAAATCAGAAAAAAGACTGTATTGGTGAACTACTTTAAGGGCTTTTATTCAAGCCTCCATTGCATGGCCATTCCTCACAAACATGAACAGGTCAACTTTATCTGTGTCTTTTATATCTTTGAACTGACTCTAGTTTTTAAAAATCAGCTCTGTAGGATAGATTAGTTTCTAAAGCCTTTGTTTTATCTAGAAATCAAGGACTTGCTGTTATCATAAGTGCAGGTTAATGTTTTGCTGCCAAAGCTGTTTCCAGTGTGGAACCTTACAAAGTCATGATACACGGGCTGCAACATGTGTCTCATGTGGCTCAAAAAGATGAGCCGCATGAAGGCATCCACATGAATGGATGCCTGCATATTGAAATCCATCCTAAATTAGGAGCAACAAAAGCATCCTAAATAACAGCTGAACCAATTATTCATGTTTGTTCTTTATGTTACATATATCAAAATTGAAATCTTCCTCTGAGTGCAAGCAACCTTGTCTCACATCATCTAACACAAACGAACACTGAACCACTGTTTGTTTGGATCTGATTACCGTATGCCCCACAGGGCATAGAGACACCCTCTATGCCCTGTGGGAATCAGATTTAACTGATAAAGCTAGCAAAGCAGAGCAGTGTGTCAAAAACAGCTATGTTAAAAGACAGCTTCCATTGCTGCTCAGCAATAATCTCATTGACAAATGAGACATTTCCTGGAAAAAACTAATTTGGGTGTGACCTGCAAGGTGGGGCTTAGACACAAGCCAAGGGTTCAAAATATTCTTCGCTACAGGGATAAGTATAGTTTTTCTTTGATAGTCTTCTCTAACAATATAAAAATAGCCCAGACCCAGAAGTGCTACCATATAAGATTAGAAAAGATGAGATGTGATCTATCAATCCCGGAGCTGGGAAAATTAAGTGCTACAATAGCCTAGAACAAAGTTACTTAAATAAATTAGAATATATCTTGTTAAAATAAAATATAGTGCATCCTATCTAGGTTAACTAGTGATTCTAAAATGACAATAAGTTGCATCTCTGTATCTTTAGTCTTGTGAAGGATTGTTGACCTTTCTGCAGCGTACCTGACGTTTGCACTATAATTCTGATTTGGATACACTGGAGAAAATGGGTGGATGAAAAGACCAAGTGGCTCAATAAGGCAAAAATTACCCAAAAGATAGGAACACAATTAAATAGAGAAACATATTTAATAAAATCATCACAAGAAAAAATAAGTAGGCAATTTAAACAATAAACATTTCCCATATTGTCCTTGTGCCAGTGGAACTGAGAAAGTGTGTGAAAGTTTTCTTCTACATGTTCAGTAAACGGTGCAGTGTGTAGTCTGGATTATCTATGACTGATACCATTTCTTCCAGTGACCTTCTCTCCAGGCTTGCTACAGTGCTGTGAGTGATGTCATGCTACATGCTACATTCACAAAGCAACAACAACCATAGAGAGTTTCCTCTTCAAGGACTTCAGACACATTCTACAGCTGGCAATTTAATATCCAGGCCACTGAAACATGCTGCAAGACAATTGTCACAATTTACAGGAACACAAGAACTGAGCGGTGGATTAACATGACTAAATCTATTTTCTGACTCTAGCATACCTGTAACTGGAAGTGACAAACAATGGAATTTACAACTGCACCTGCTGAAGTCAAAAGAATGAATTTGTTCACACAAGGTCTCAAGAGTTGGTGAAAGGATAGTTATTATTAGATTTCAACTGTAGTCAAGATCAGACTGAGATTGAAAGAGTAATTAAGTTTCATTTACACAAGTGAGAATGTATAGTAGTTTCTTCACTTTGGAGGCCTATGAGGATGCTAAATTAACTTGAGGTAATAAATAAATAAATGCAATAAGAAATGAATAAAAAACAGTAAGACACATTAGAGGAAGAAAGAAACCCACAACAGTTTGTCGTGCTGAACCTCCCAAAAAGTTGATTCTGTTCATCTGGATGTAGCGTTTTCAGTGGGAGAAATTTCATCACTCATCCAAGTGACTTCTTCAGTCTCAGCTGACTGCAGGTTTCCCCAACCTTATAAACAGTACATTTGCACAATGACTGAAACTAGCACACTGAATGAACAACGGGCTGTGAGGTCAGTTCCTTGATCATTAATATGCAATCTGTCATGACAAAATGCTATGTCTAGATGAACAGAATCAACATTTGGGGATTTACTTTGTTCTAATGTGCAAAATAAAAATAAAAACATAAAATAAAACAAAAACAAAAACAAACAAACACAATGTTCATTAACAATTTCAAAACCAAACGCGACTGCAGGGGCTTATTTTCCTTACTAAACTATGATGAAGCCACGAGCAAAGCTCTAACTGGATAAAAATGATTGCATGCTTCTTAGGGATGCTCTCTGCACACAGTAATAAGTTACAGGAGCAGCAGCGAGTGCTTTTGGATTTGGTCCCAGATTCCACCTCTCAGGCTGCCCTGACCCTCCAATGTGTGAAGAATCCTGAGAGGAATACCTGAAATTAGATAAGTGAAGTCTGACTGACAACCCCCCACCGGCACCCCCACCTGAACTGACTAATGTCTGATCATCAGCTTTCTCTGTATTTTCAGCATCCTGTGTGTTTTATATCCACATAATATATATTTATCTTTTATCTTTTGTATTTATAATTTTATGCATTTGTTTATTTTATATTTGTATATTCTGAACACAGGGCAGTGATTAGCACTGTTGGCTCAAAGCAGGAAGATTGTGGCTTTTGAAATAGCGGCCTGCTGGGGCGATTTTGTGTGGAGTTTGCATGTTCTCCCCTGACTTGTGCTTGAACATGACTGTGAATGTTGCCTGCCTCTCTGTGTTAGCCTTACATTTGACTGGCAGCCTGTCCAGAGCGTGCCCCGCCACTGGCCCTGTGATGGCATGGATTGGCCGCTGGTCCTTTGTGACCCTAAACTAAATAAGGAGAAAAAAGTGGATGGAGTTATGTATTCTCCAACTTTTTCAAGCAAATTTCTGTCTCATTTGATCCTCTGTACTTAAGTATGAAATAATTACCTTTGCTTCCCACTCACTGCACAGTAACTGTTTACTGCTTTTCCCTTCAGATTTGCAGGCAGATAAAATAAAATAATCATTTGGAGGATTCTTTGCATTGTTAGCTGCTATAATACAAAATTTTGTTTGCAACAGAATGCGTCATCTGTACTAATTTTACTATTTTAATAATTAAGTCCTACATACAGCCTTAGTAATCACAGTCTGGATGCAGCCATTGTTACGTGCAGAAGTTGTGATGTATAAGTGTGGAAACAGCTTGAACACGTATGTCGAGTAGGAGTCTACTGATGATTTTAGCCTCATTGTCCAATTATGAGTAATGTTACCTCATTATTATAAACTGGAGGGAGGAGAGGTGAGGTGGCAGAGCATATGGAGAAGTAAAACTTTCTTTGGTCTGCTGTATGATTCTGTGGAGCTACTTTCTAGATGTCTAGATCTGTATGCAGCCACTCAAATGAACCATTCACATATTTGCACTACTTCTCACACGCATAAGCGGACACGTGCAAGCGCATAGATACTCAAGCCTGACAGTTGGTGTGCGTCATGTGGTGCTGATGCTCATTCAGTGCCTCTATGAAAAGTCTCAGGCTGACTGTTGAGTGATGCAAGATTGATATGTAACTCCTCTTCTTTTTGCTCAGACAAACAAGTGGGTGTGTTAAGCTTTCAGGAAGATCTGGTAGTGAAGGAGAGGGAAGAAGTGGGAATAATGCAGCGTTGATTATGTTTTCTAGTTTGTTGACGCGGTATTTCACTCATGTCTGACATGTTCTGGGAAATCTACCTGTTTAGCTGTGCGATATGCGTAAAATGATTCTTGACAGCGTTTCTGCCTCTCTCTCTAATATATCTCACCACCTATCTGCCTCCAGTGGTCTTTAGCTCAGTCTTTCTCCCACCTTTCTCCCTCCCTTGTCTCTCTCTCTCTCCCTCACTCTCTCTGTCTCTCTCTCTCTCAGTCTCTATGCCTCCAGCGAAGGCCTTTTCCTTCTTCAGTTTACTGTGTCCGCATTACGCGCCCATCTGCGTCACGCATGAGGCATGGTTGAGTGTTAAAAATAACAGATGAAAGGGGAACAGACGGATGCAAAAAGAGAGGTGAGGGGGCTGATGACTAGGGTTAGGGATATGGAGGGGAGAGGAGGCGAGAGAAGGAAGAGAGGGAGGACTGGCCTTAGAAGCACCAGCCTGCAGGATAGAACTAAAAAAAAACACCCCATCCATCAATTGTTCATATATTTGTTCTGAAGGCCATTATCTGCAACTGTGGTGGCACAGAAACAGGCTTAAACAGGGCTTGAATCCTGTCTGCTTGAGGTTATTAAAGATCTGAATGAAAGCATGTGGGTCCCGAGTGATGGGAGGACTTACGTCGTGTGTGGTGTCTGCTCTCTAAATATAAAAGAAGAAACTTGTATAGTTTTTGTTTAGTTTGAGTCACACTCAAAGTAAAGTTGCTAGTCACTTAGGTTTAGGGTTAAAGGTTAATGATTAAATAAGATTTAAATCGAAGTTATTTTATGATCTTCTAGGTTAAGCTGAACAGTTATGGTTACAATATTTTATATTTCAAACATGCATATTGTGCCATATTTTTACAAAACTGGCTTTGTGTGGCTCTATCCAGAAATATTTAGAACTACTAACTTAAAAAACAGTGATTAATAAATTATCAACTTGATGCTGTAATTGATAAACACAGGCAGAGGTTTAGTCTCTCTAGACTTCTTTTTTTCATTGTTTGGTTCTTAGCTTTGTTCACGTAATGAATCAGGATTTTTTTTGTCATGGTTGCAGGTTTTTAAATCAACCCCAATAAAAACATCCCTCCCATCCCCCGACTTCCTTTACTAGTGTGCAATGCTGGAAAAATGCATAGAACCTTTGGATCTATACATGTTGTTAATGCAAATTACTTTCCCATTTTGTGGTTTTGTGCATTAGTGGTGGATATTACCAAAGAAATCTGCAGTTAATGCAAACCATTTGACACAATCTGACAGCTCCCTCTTTGCCTTATCTAAGAGGTACAGTCATAAAGTTCTGGATAAAAAAAAACGTAATTAAATTTATCTGAAATCCCCTTTAAGGTTCTTACCTCGTACAGTGCAGAACTGCTTCCAACTGCTGCTTGTTTTACATCGCTCCCTCAAAGTCCCGTCTGGACCAATTTGCATTTGGCTTCTCTGATCTACAGTGGCATAATGGCATGCACCAGAGTTCAGACTGTTTGTTCTGAATGTTCTTCATCAGATGCCCCAGGATGTTACAGTGAAACTCAATCTGATCATTAGGGACAACTTTCTGTTTGCAGTTCTGACCTGATGCACTGCCTTCAGGCCTGAAAACTTTACACTCTAACACTTTAAAAGTTGTTTTGGGTTATATTGCACCAGTTTGATCAAGTTTCAAGCCCATGTTGACACACGTGTAAGTAGTGAGCAAAAAGACAGATGTATTACATCGGTACACAACGTGGCAATGTTGAAGGCAAATTCTGTTTGGGTATGATATTGGATTTTTATTAGGGAGAACTGTAGAACTTCTGGATTGTACTTCATAAGAATACTGACATGTTGGTTTGAACCAACAGGTGATGTGGAGACTGTCATTTTATCCAGCCTTTACATTATGCTGCCAGATGAATATCAATGTTTATGTTGGTGGTAAAATGGTAAATGGACTGATTCTGATTGATAGCGCTTTTCTACTCTCCCGGAGTACTCAAAGCGCTGTATACAACATGCCTCATTCACCCATTCACACCCACAAGCACTTCTAAACACAAGTGTAAACTAAACTACGATCAGTCTAAGTAATGAACAAGTTCAGATGACAGTGCTGTAAGAGACAGAAGCTGGGCTATTGGATAGTTAAAGTTGTTCAACAGTTGCAGTGCCAGTTACAGTGTTTGGAGGCTCCACTGCACTCGAACAATCCCATACGGAAAAGAAATAGTAAAAACTTATATGTGATTACTCATGAAAGTGGCCACTTTCATGAGTATAATAAGCATAATAATATATAAGGTTCAAGGTTCTTTATTTGTCACATGCATAGTTATACAAGTATAACACACAGTGAAATGTAGCCTTACACGCTCCTCGGCATGTGCAAAAATGGGGGGGGGGGTAGAGGAAGAACTTTATATATATGTTATATATATAGTATATACAATGGGTGAATATGCAGTAGTAGCAGCAAGCAGGTGAATTCTGTACATTAATATGAATAGACATCTGGCATCTGACATATATATATAAATCTCACAAAGCCATATTTTATTCACAACTTTACTGGCAACAGGTTAGTAAAATGACTGAGTATAAAAAGATTAGAGATGCAGTTTATCCGAAGGAAAGATATGCCAAGGTTCACCAATCTGCAAGAAAATATTTCCACTAATCGTGGAACAATTTCAGAATAAGGTATGTAATAATGAATGTAAAATAGTAAAGAATTATACATCATCATTTACAGTACATAATATCACCAAAAGATTCAGAAAATCTGAAGAAATCTCTGTGCACAGGGGACAAGGCCATAAAATCAGCACAAAAATCAGCTTGTGATTTTTAGAAGGGCACTGTAATGGAATCTGTAATGGAAATCACTGCATGGGCTCAGGAACACTCCCAGAAATCACTGTCTCTGAACGCAGTTCACCATGCCATACACAAAGTTTAAAATCTCTCATGCAAAGAATAAGCTGTATTTAAATAAGACATATAAACATGATCCAGAAATGCCAATGAATTAGAAATTCTGAAATTCCTATACTACATCCTCTAGACCAGGGGTGGGCAATTCCAGGCCTTGAGGCCCGGTATCCTGCAGGTTTTAGATATCACTCTGGGTCAGCACACCTGAATCAATGATTAATTCATTACCAGGCCTCTGGAGAACTGCAAGACATGTTGAGGAGGTCATTTAGCCATTTGAATCAGCTGTGTTGGATCAAGGACAATCTAAAACCTGCAGGACACCGGCCCTCGAGGCCTGGAGTTGCCCACCCCTGCTCTAGACTGAAGAGGAGGGGGACTTGTTATTAATACTCAGTTCAAAAGGCTGCATGTCTGATGGGATGAGGGTGCCTCATTAGTGCCTAATAAACTGGCAGCTTGCATATCTGGAAATGCGCCATCAATGTTACAGGTTTCAGGAAAATATGATCCCATCTAGATTACATTTTTCTCGGAAAAGGCCTTGCAGATTTCAGCAAGACATTACTAAAGTGCACAATGCATCAATTAAAACAGTGTGGCTTTGTAGTGGAAGAGTGTGATGGCTGATACTCCTCTCTATGGCCGCAGCCCAACTTTTCCATGAAGTGTTGCTATCATCATATTGTTGTCTCAGGAAGAGATGGGCAGCAATGCGTTACTGTAATCAGATTACTTTTTTCGAGTAATGAGTAAAGTAAGGGATTACTATTGCAAAAACGGTAATTAGATTACCGTTACTTTCCCGTAGAACGCTGCGTTACTGCGTTACTAAAACCGTGATTTTTTGCAGAGATGTCTCATGACAGTGACGTAAGCGAGTGCGACGTTCGTGACAACAGCTGTGTGCAGATCAACAATGGATCATATATCGTAGTGGGGAGAGAGTATGAGCGTGCAGCGTTTAAAGCGTGGAAGTACTGACCTTACTTTGAGTTTGATTCCATAAAAAGTGACAAAAACATTAGCGTCCGTTGTGCGTGGGAAGAAAACTTCTTTTTACAGCGAAAAAAACCCTAAACAAGCACCGAGTGCGCAACGACGTAATGGGAAACTCACAGAGAAACTCGCGGATTCTTCAACTGACCGCTGGGCACACCTGCACCAGGGTAAACCTCCGCCTACCCACTCCTGCTTTACAGGTGAAAATAGAGCAACAGGACCGCTGAGTCTTTGACTTTATTTATTTTCTGCTGTGTTTTACTTGCATCTATTTGAAAGACTGAGTGTAAACAGACAAAAATATTTTATTTTATGTGCTGGAATGTGCAGAAAATAGGTTTAAATGTTAAACAAATTTCTTCCAGTCAGAGAATGTTGCATATAATTTAATTTTTGCTTGATGCATAAAGTTAAAAGATTAAAACTAATAAAACAAGTTAAAAAAAGAGACTTTTCCATTTGATTACGTTTTGTATGATGGATTATGCAGAAAAAGTAGAATTGGGCTGAAAGATCTATCGCTTTATCACCTGTTCAGGTTGTAAATTGTGTTTTCAAAAAGTAACTAAGTAACTAAGTAATTAATTACTTTTGAAAATACGTAATCAGTAAAGTAACAGGATTACTTTTTTGGGGAGGTAATCAGTAATTTGTTACTGATTACTTTTTTTAAGTAACTTGACCAACACGGGTCTCAGGTTAAGCATTTAAACCTTTTCTTATTTCGTGTTTATAAGATATAAAAATATGGGGTTATGAGATCTGCAAATCATTGCATTCAGCCCGACTTTTCTGGAACTGGGGCTGGATTTAAAATGTGTTGATGTGTGTGTGTGTGTTCATGGACAGACTGCTAAGCAGAGGAGTTATAGGGAGCCACACACTGTTTGTTAGCTTACTAAATTTAGCGGCTAATAATCCTACAGACATCAGCTCCTGTTGGTCAGTGTTGGAGGATGTGTGAACCCCACATCATCAGTGTGAGGACTGGAGTGCTGCTGCCAAATGTTGATTATTATCCCTTTAAATGCAATGTTAGCTGTTTGTACAAAGAGCTTTCTCTTTTTCCAATGAAATTATGAATATGATGGTAACTAGCAGGAGTGGAAGTACAGATACTAGAGTTAAGAAATATTTATTTACTTATTTACTATTTACTCCAATATTCCAACTTCTTTACTCAAATAAAAGTGAAAAGTTATAGGCTCTGAAATGTACTTAAAATTTCTACCATCTATTTTTATGCAAAGCTAACTGAACCGTGTGCTATATAATATTAATAATAAAATAATATGAATAGATAGAAATACAAACTTCAGTCTAAATTTGAATTCTAATAAATGCCCTGAGCTTGAATCAGTTAAATAGAACATGAGCGGAGAAAAGAAGGAAAATAAAAAAAATAGCTCTATTTTCTGTAACCTACACTGTAGAGGGTGACTTAAAAGTGGGACTCGGCAGGTGAGGAACCCTAAATGAGTTGTAATGGCTCAACTTCTATTGAGCGCTCCGGTAGATTGTCTTAGTGTACATGCTGTGATCATCTGACCTGCTGCTCTTTGTGGACGTACACACCTGAATTCAACCAGATGTTTCATGAGTTGGGCTGGCTGATTTCAATCCTCTATACTGTTTATGCTGTCTTTTTTCTTGATGGTATAAAGTTTGTATGAAGGTGAAATTCAGTGATCATCAGCTTAAATTCAAAATCATCTCTGCTACCCTTTCTACTCTGACCATGAAACCACAGCCACTGTGCACCAGTCACAGACTGTTCTTTACTTTAAACCCATCACAGTACAGCAAACTAACCTGCAGAGGATTCTTCATGCAACCTTTAAATAACTTAGTCTACCTCGGTTTGTTTTGCAGCTGGTTTCATAATATGAGAAAACATAATCTCACATGTACAGACAGATTATGAAACACCCCTGAGCAGTCCTTACCTTTAAATCTAACCTCTCTTCTTCCCCTCCTGTCCTGTGTTTCTTATCTTTCTCCATCTCCGAGTGAAATTATCTCTTTCTGTGAAATACAGCAGCTGGACCTTTAGCTATAGCAACACACTGTGTGACAAACTGCACACAAACAGTTTGTGTGTTTGCTGATGTTTGTTGCTGATAGAAATGCTGCATTTGAAAATTCCTACCACAACGTGTTACTCCCTTTATGCTCGCTTGAATTCTGTATGGCCAGCTACACGTGCAGCAACCGCAACTTATGGACACCTGCAGTTGTTCCGATGTTGTGCCAAATAATAAAGTTGTGCCCACTTTTACACCCCCATTGCCACACAGTGTGCACACGGTTTTTCCTCTTACATCTCTTTTTATGGGATTGACACGCGAACAGGATTGCTGCATTTTGAAAATGTAAGGAGTAGAAAGTACAGATGTTTAAACTGTAGGGAGTAAAAGTAAACTGTGTCAGAAAAATAACTACTTAAGTAAAGTACAGACACCTGAAAATTCTACTTAAGTATAGTAACAAAGTATCATGTACTATTATGACCTTTGCTTTACAGATTAATGTTAAAAGTTCACCAGAAGCACCCTGAGTGCTTCCAGCACATGCCACATGACCATAATGCATTTCCTGAGGAATATTTGCCGTGCAGCGTATGCACAAGTTCAATAAGGAGGAGCTCTATTCGCACACACTGTCTTGGCTCCTCTTGGTGGTAGTGGCTATTTCCTGAGTCTCTCTTTTATTTGTCACTTATATTTTCCCACGATGTCAAAATCACCCCCTTCTCAGTTTTAACGTCACTACTCTTATTCAGTGATTTATCTTCCACGTTCTTTCATCTCATGCTAATCTCTCCCCTTGCCTTTCAGCCCTTCTATCAGCTCCAACATCAGGATCGGTACGGCAGTGGGGGGTCCTGTCGTTATTTTCTGTCGTTTTACAGGACTGAAAATTTTGTTCCTTCCTTCTCTCACTGTTGAACCGAACGTTCTGCCGCCCTCTCTCACACTGCTTGTTTTTCATCAACCTCTTCACCATTACCCGTTGAATGGGGGCACACACTGACGAAAAGTATTACTTTTCAGCCACATTATCATTTGAAATTGCTGGCGTAAAATAGATGATGGAAAATGGGGGTAATTAATATTTCCTGATGCTCAGTAACAAGAAAATTTCCTGATTAGTCAGAATCTGCTTCACACATCAAATGTGGAAAGATTTCATCTTCTGAATATTTCACTGTAGTCTGAATAACTTCTGCTAAGAATCCATTATTCTGATACTCATCTCGTTGACTTATTTTTTCATTTTGACCTCCCATGGGTAGCTGCTGGGATTTGAGAGATTCACATTGGTCTCTGTGCGTCACATCACTGACGTCAGCCTACTTGCTCCTCACATATGGATTGAGGTTAATTGTCTGTTGGTTTATCCTGTCATGCTGCTGTGGCTTGTCTGAGTTTCCCATTTCCTGTTTGCTGGTGAAAGATTTTTTTGGAACTGGTCTGATCCAACCCTTGGTAGATTTTCTCAGATTCACAGCCTTGTTAGAGGTTACATTCCTACATTCTTGAGTGCATCCATTAATGCAGTCTCATATTAATTTATAAAGCTACTGTTTGAAAACATTACAATTTACTTTCCTCCTAATGTCATTACTACAGATTTGATCCACGCAGATTTGATTTGGCACTACTATTACAGGAGAGCAGTTATTAAAGGCTGCCTTATTTCAATGTAACTGAAACAGACACAACATCCTGAAGTAGGAGTGAAAACATTTTCACAAGACCAGAAGATTTAACACCTGGAGAGAAGTGTTAGTAAGAAAATGTATGTGCAGACGTAGGCAGACACAAAAACACAGGTGAAATAATCACAGGTAATATCTGGAAGAAACAATGCCGTCAGGCAAGTGGGAGAAATGTGAGAACAGAATAAAACTGTGACTCTCAGAAGTTCTACCATCAGCAGGACTATAATGATGCCAGCAAAGCTTCAGTGAATTCAATCAAACAGACGTCAGGGACAGATGGAGGCAAGAGGGGACAGTGAAGCAAATTAAACACTGATAGAGATCAGACGAAAGTGAAACAAAATAGCTTTTTACCGGACACAGAAAATCTGCCTCAGCTGATTACTATCTGTTCTTTGTGCAAAATCCTAATCAACCATATTAGCATTCACCTGCTCCCTGAAGATTAAGCACGCTTTAAAAGAAAAAAGGAGAGTGGAGTGTTTATGGGTCACTACATGCAAGCTGTGCCATAGATTTTCTGCAGGGAATCCTTCCAAGACCCAGATGCTCTGTGTGAGCTGGCTTTCTTTAAACACAAGTGCGTTTTATGTGTACTGTATATTATATATAAGGGTGGCAGTTGAAGCTGTAGTTAGAGCTGTCACCCTACACCAAGTGGGTTCCTGTTTCCTCTAAGAGTCTTAGGACTTTTTAGATCAGGGGTGTCAAACTCAAATACACAGTGGGCCAAAATTCAAAACTGGAACAAAGTCTCGGGCTAACGTTAATATTTATTGAAATATATTTATTCCTCCAGATATAAGAATGAATCTTTTCTTATGGACTCAAACACGTTTTGCTGAAAAACTGAATATGGAACAAGCAAAGCTTAATACTAAACAATATATATATTAGCTGTATAATACCAGTAGGCCAACTCTAATAGTAATTTGGTATGGCTTCGCGGACCAAATGTAATTAGGCTGCGGGCCAAATTTGGCCTGCGGGCCAGAGTTTGACACTTATGTTTTAGATCAATCATTGATTTTAATCTGGCTGTGGATATGAGTCTGGATTGTTAGCTGCCTCTCTGTCTTACTCCTGTGACGATCCCGTGTTTTAAGAAAATTGATAGATATTTATTTTTCTTTCTTGTACCCAGCAGGCAGCAACTCTTCTGGTTCCAGAAAGAACCACAGGAATAAACATATCTTACATAATGTTCATTTTGTATAATATTAGTGCCAATTACTGCTCAGAAGAAACATAAATGCAGGGTTTACCTAAGAGAGATTTGCTACCATATGAACATGAATAGTTTTTCAGTCACGTGCACTCCTCACTTTTCCCACCCAGTTTCAAAACATAAAGATGGAGATGGCCAAAATACTCAGCTTAACGCAACAGAATATCATCAGCCAGCATCAAGGTGGCTACATCCATCTTTTTATATGTGTACTATGGGTTCAACCTTATGTTTGGCATTTTAAAAGGCCAGACATTGATGGGATTATCAATTACTGTTTTAAATTCTTGGAAATTGTAACACATTGTTATTTGGTAACCATATATCATAGGTGGACTGTATGCTGCACAACTTCACTATTTTCATCTTATAGTGGCATTTTTGGCTACAGTAGGCAGCTGTTTTCAGTGAAAAGCATTTAAAGGGGACCTTTAAATTTTAAACCTTAAATCTTAAACCTTTAAATTTTAAAGGGGACCTTTTTTTTGCCTTTTTGTCATACACAGGGTTGGAGTCATTAATTTAGCTGGAAAAAGTTATCTGTTACACTTCTTGTTACATTACATTTGTGTTACTTCATAACAAGACATGAAATGGATTGTCACACAATTATCAGAAACTATTTAAACCTCACACTACAGTCCACAGGTCATACACATACATGCTTCTTTTAGTGCTTATGTTTGACCCCCCCCAACAACAACAACAAAAACAACAACAAACAGCATAAAGCAAAGTGAATGAAATGGAAAAAAGGAGGCCACAGTGCTGCTCGTAAGTGCCTTTGTTACCTGTTGAAGATCAGACTCTGGCTGCTGGGCTGGGATCAGTATACAATTAGCTTTAACCTGGCTCTCAGTTCTTGGCTAGCTTTGTGTTAGCATGCTGTCTGTGCAGATGCTTGCAAAGAGCTGATGCTGGTTTTGACTATGATGCAAATGTTTCTGTGCTGGACACAGTTTGCACTTTACTACTGCACTGTTGCCCTTTCATGCAATAAAAGTAAAGCCAGTGTTCATATTCCAAAAGCTGCAGACCGCACCAATATTATAGCACACGTGTGTGGGGAAAAAAGTTTTTTCTTTTCCATCTGCCTGTAATTCACAGTGGGTCTTGTAACACAAACAGCAACATAATTGTAACTGTAATGCGATTACTGAATTTAGTACAGTACATTTACTGAAAAATGTAATGAGATTACAATAATGCATTACTTTGGAACTCGTTACACCCAGCACTGGTAATGATATATTCTTAGAAGGGTTGAAATTTATATTAAATATGGCCATAGTTTTAAGTAATGATGCCACTGTATGTATAAGTAATCCCTGTGAGACAAATGCTCAGGCAGTTTTGTGTTTTCTGTACTATGTCTGTGTTTTCTATATGAGGGGGTATACTTCTTTAGCCATAAGACACTCACCCCACACCCCTGCTGTTCAAACTATTTTTGTGAGGATGAGCCAGCCAGAACAAAGTTGGGTTAAAGCGAGGGTGTAATTGAAGGTTAAACATTGAAAACACCTTTTTTCAGTCAATGAAAATACTGGAGGAGCTTCATGGATGCCCAAAATAAGTTAAATACAATTTAATTAAACTTGTGAAGCAAGCAGCGCTACTCTTACATATTTTATTCTTGGACTAGAATCCAAGAATAAATATGGAGCTGGCAATGAGCATCATCTCCATCAAAACCCAACTATACACTCCCTGCTCATTTAGGAACAAGCTGGAGGACAGCTGGTGGAGCAGCTAAAGAGTCATTTTCTTTGGGAGTTGGTAAAAATTAAAAACGGAGCCAAACAATAGTGTAAATTGGACTTATATTTGCCAGGTGGTGAGAGACTCCAAATGAATGATTATGTTGCTATCTGAGGAGTGGCTGCAGGTTTTTGTAAACTCAGCATAACAAATTGCGTCTCTTGTTTATCGAGCTTCCCAAGGTGCTTTTTTTATAGAACTACATGCAAAATGAACATTTATTTTTACTGCTGACACTAAAAAGACGAAGATGAGGTGCAGGTGGTAGTGCTGCGGCTGCCAAGTGGCTTTAATACTGTAATAGTTTCACTTCCAGCAGAACTGTTTGGAATCTGCTAAATATGCATTTTGTCAAGGATTTACTTAATACTTTAATCTTTACCTTTTGATTATGTACCATCAGCCACAACATTAAAACTTCCTGTCTTAGATTTTGCAGATACCCTTTGTAAGAGGTACTGTCCAGGTCTCGGCATTGGTGACACAGTGTTGGTTTGAATACTTTGGGTTTAAATGCTTGCAAGAGGAAGACCTCCTTGGAAAGGCCTTTTTCCATTGGAGTCCAAACAATGGTTGAAAAGACTAGGCAATGATAAGTCTGGAATTTGGGTGAACAATCTGGACTTTTTCCCATGTTGCTTAAGCTGCACTTCAGCTATTGCAATGAGGTGTACTGTCATGATGAAGAGGACCATTACTATGATGCTGTTTAAGCTTATTCTGCTCCAATTTTATGTGGGTGGAACTTGTTAAGGCACCATAAGCATGAATGCCAGGACTCAAGGTTTCGCAGCAGCAACAATACTCAGTGTTATCTGTTTCACATGTCTGTGATTGTACTGTTGTGGCTGATTGGTCTAGTTTTCATGTATACAACTTTAACAAAGCCTTAATATTGAAACATAACATGATATACATTTATATAGAAACATAGTTTTACCCAGCCCCTTTCCATCCATACTACTGTAAACATTTTCACTCAATCCCTTAATGCCAAGAACCTGGACTATTGAAAGTCTATGAAGAAAACTTAAATCTGTTTGAACACTATCTAAGGCTGCTGGAGTCCAGCTGTGGTCCTCTCTGATTATAAGAGGGAAAGAATGCACTGTACATATCATTCATCAGCACTTCATGTTATACTATAACACAATATAATTACACAGAGTGAGTCCAAGGGAGTGCTACTCTTCTGTTTCAGCTGAGTCATTAAGGGCTTGCGTTTGCTATCATAGCAGATTAAATAACGCTGGTGTCAGGAAATGCAGCAGCCACCTAAAAAGGTGGCAACCTAAAACTATACAAAATTGCAAATGTGACTGAATAAAATGAAATGCAGAGATGAATGAGTTATCAGCACATCAAGGATAGTGTCATGTGTACGTGGCTTCCTAAATTATAAACTTAGTCATAAAAATGTTAATAAAGTGCCATCTCAAGCATGCTTTGAGGAATGCTGTCATGTTTAATTTTAAAATATAATAACATATATTAGTAATATTAAATTAGCTACATTATAAAATGAGGAAATGATAGATATAGACATGAAAAAGAAAGCGTACCCTCTTTCAGTTCAAAAGTTTTAAGTATCAGGAGACAATAAAATAATCATCTATTCTTAGCAAGTCTTAAATTTTGACAAAAGCAACTTCATATGAGCAACAAAACATGACATACAGCATGCCATTATTCATTTAATACAAGGAAGAAGCAGTGTGTGAAAAACTTGGTAGATCCCATTATTCAGCAGCTTGTTACCACCAGCAGCAATAACTTGACACAATGTTTTTCCTGCAAGAAATTATTAGTCTGTTACATTACGTAGGAATTTTACCCCACATTTCTTGACAACATTGCTTCAGTTCATTGAAGTTTGCAAGCATTTGTTTATATACAGCTTTCTTAAGGTTCCATACAGCTGTCAGCTGGGTTGATTCTGGTTAACTGATCATTCTAAACTGCCCATAGGTTTGGATGTTTGTGTAAATGGTTGCAACAGACTGGCCACCTGTCCAGGGTGAACTCTGCCTTTTGTCCTATGGTAGCTGGCTCCAGTGCCCCTGTGACTCTGATAAGAATAAGTGGAAGAGAATGGATGGATGGAAGGAAATGTCTTTCTCTGGCAACCTTTCCAAACAAGCCATACTTGTTCAGTCTTCTTCTTATTGCCCTTTCGTGAACATTAACAATTAAAATCCTATCTGAGGCCTGTAGTGTCTGAGATGCAGCTCTTTGTAGGGTTTTTACCTTACAATATAAAGTAACTACTTTGGTGATTTGGCACTATATATAAATAAATTGAGCTGAATTTGATTCTTTTCAGTTTCATTGCATGGTCTGACCGTGGGGTGATTTTGCTGAGATGTCCTCTACTGACAGCTGTTTTGAATGCTTTCCACTCTAAAATAATCTTTATCACCATCAGCATCAGATTGTTCGGAAATAGCTTTAAACCCTTCCCACATTGATGGGCAGCAACAATTATTTCTCTAAGATAATTGCTGATGTCATTCCTCTTTGGCATTGTGTTAACAGATATTGTTTTATAGCTCCAAGAAAACTGTCAAAACTTCTGCATTTACAGAGGTGGAGGTGGCCAGCTTAGCTGATAATCAAATAATCATAAATAATGACATGATGTAATATGTCAAGTGTTGTTGTTAATCTGGGGGTAATATTTAAATAGCTTTAGAATAAATTTAATGATTTGTTTATGTTCTGATATGTAAAACCTTAAAACTGAAAAAAGGGTGTAGTTTCTTTTTCACATGATTGTAGATCAATAGAGGGAGAGATATTGTCAGGAAAATGCTTTCATGTTTTTTGTAATACCAACAGGAAGCAGTGAGTGGACACTGAGCAGATTAGCTCTGAAGAGAAATGGAGTGAGTGAGAGAGGGATGATGGAGGAGGAGGAGGAAGAGGAGGAGGAGTAGAAAACATTGATCTGAATGCATGCAAACATGTATGGCTGAGAGTTATACAATTGTTCTCTTGATGAAAGATGAGGAAAGGAAGCTGTATTGACCAAAAAAGCAGAGCGACTCCAATCCTATCTACGTAACTCAGCACAGGTATTGGGACAGCATTATTTTAATTTAACTTGATTTGATTTAATCTATTTTTATTTTATGTGAATTCAGTCAATTTTAGTTACGTTGATTTAATAAATTTTAGTGCAATGCAAAGGGACTTAGCCTATTTCAGTTTAATAAAATTCAATTCAGTTCAAGTCATGTAAAGCCAAATGACAACAACAGTCACCTCAGGGCACTTTATATGCAATGTAAAGACCGTACAACAATAGAGAGAAAACCCCAACAATCACACAAACCCCTATGAGCAACGACCTGGGGACAGTGGGAAGGAAAAACTCCCTTTTAATGACAGAAACCTTCAGCAGAACCAGGCTCAAGGAGGGCCAGCCATCTGCCACAGTGTGCCAACGAGTCGTGTGGCCCCTGTTTATGTTATACACACACTATGTCTTAACCTTTGTGACTAAAATGATTAATTACAAACAATTACAATGTGTGACCTTAGAAACATAAAGACACACCTGCAACTAACAACATAACTGGACAACTAACAGTGTTTAGCTGGATTTACTGCATGAACCCAGATGTTGAAGAGTTTATGTTGATACTTTAGTGTAGGTCCACAAAATCACAATACAGACAGTCTCGCCAGACGCCATCACGGAGCTCCTAATATAGAACAGATGGAATAACCCTCAGCCCTCCTGTGACCCTGACCTGATTAAGCAGTGGTCTAAAAAGTGGATGGATGGTGAAAAGTGAAGTTTTTGACTAGTGTGATGGAACAATTCTTGTTCAAGCGACTTTCTTTTATTTGCATCAGGCAGGCACTGACATTTTTTTTTAAATGTTAGATCAAATTACATGCAACTTAAAGATGTTAGCAGCTGAATGATATCAAAGCAAAGCAGTAAGCAAGGAACATAAACGATGAACCACAACAGCTGTATGCAGTGAACTGTACCTCAAAGACACAGATTGCATTTTCTTAAGAAATGATGAATAAATGCATTTTTCTGTAAGAAACCTCTGGGGGATATCTTTAGCATAGCTCCTCAAATTTTAAATGAACATGATTTTTAACATTTTATCACTGTTATTATTTTACATGTTAATGTTGGGGATGTTCTTAAATAATCAGCTAGCGTATCTAAAGTAGATGATAACCAAAAACTATAGAAAAAACTAACATGGAAAGTCTTGATTTGTGCATACTGGCTGCTTACTGAGGGTGCTGGAGTACACAACAGTAGGCAATATGTTATGACTTTGTTCATTTGCTTTAGTCACACTAAACAATGGCTCATTCTGTATTTTTAAATGAGCAGTAAAACGTTGCTGTATTATAATAATAATATAGGTTTTAAAACTCAGACCGAAATCAGGTAGTGCTGCCATTAATATGGGTATTCTCTCCTTCCAGAAAACCTTAGACCACTGTTTTCACAGGCTTAATATGAAGAAGAATAAACAAAGCTTTTTATATACAACTCAAAGATCAAAAAGACTGGTAGGCTTATGAATGTTTATTTGAGAGGGAACTAAGAAAAATGACAAACCAAATTCAGCTATAATTTAATTACCCTGTGAGAATAATGATATCAAGTGGAATTAATTACTTTGTAGCAAGTTCATTATTCTCTACTGATTTATCTACATTCATTAACAAATTTGTGAGCAAGCTTTTCTTGTAAAAGGAAGACATCTCATTATTCTACACTGACTTATCTTATTATTGAAGAACAATGGAGTCAACTTTGAAAAAAAGAGGCTAAAATCAAATGACAATAGTGATGACGTGCTCCCTGAAGGGCTGTCTTATATTTCTGAAACTCAAAAAACTACTTGCCTTATAAGTAGAAGGAACTAATTAAATGCCACACCAGTAACCATTGTGCTGCAGAGTGTGTGCCAGTGTGTGGAAAGACAGTCGCAGTATATGGTTAAGCGGAAGTGGTGACGCCAAGAGACCAAACAAATGAAAGACACTGGCAAAAAAATAAAAAATAAAGAAGAAGGGAGGGAGTACTGGAAGACAAAGAGCGAAGGGATGCAGGAAAGGGGAGGCGAGCAAGATGAGGGAGAACAGCACGAGCGTTTTTGTCTGTGACAATTGGACAGACGCTGAAAAATGCTGGTGCCTCTGTATACGTGTGTGGAAGATAGACGGACTGTGCCAGTGAGCAATGTATTAATTTGCTTCAAAACAATATGACATGTTGAGTCACCTTCAAGAAGTACATGTCCGGGGCTCCTTTTGTTTTTCCTGTTTGTGTGCGTGACACTGCACTGTCTATGTGCTGTCTGTGTCTTTGAATCATTTTATTTCACTCATTAGATATTTTACTCATCTAACGCAACCACCACAAGGCATGTGGTCACATCCTCCTGTCTTTCTCGTTTCTTCTCATTACTCTGGGCCTATGGGACACAAATACACTGAGTCTACAAGTTGTACATGCAATAATAGTTCTGTGATTAAGTTTCGTGGAAGGAATGAGCAAGCAGAAGTCGTCCACCTTTACTGAACTTCATTATATCAGCAACTCTAAAGAAAGAACAGCTAATCGAGAGTGTTTAAGTGAACTGTTCACAATGGGGCTAAAATCCAATACCAGGAAGCTATAACCCATTTTTAATATTTTCCAAATAAGGTGTGAGAAGAGAGGGATGTGTTGTTACCTTGGCAACAGACACACCTTTACTACAGTATCCCATTACACTCACTGGCATCCACTGCAACCTGCTATCAGTGTCAAGTCACACGGGACAGAATTGCGCAGGCACACCTGCAGACGAGAGTACAAGAGGCCCATTTTGATTGGCTGACAGTGAAATCAGTTTATTTTAGAGTGCAGCAGGTGCAGTGACGCACGCCTCTGTTCGTTACTAATGGTGGATGAAAGCCCAGCATAGATTGGATAAAGCGATGTAGGACTGACATAGAAAGACAGAAAGGTAAATGGACAGATAGACGGGTTAGGAGATGTGCTGGAGTGGGAGCAGGCTGGGGAAGCCTCGATTTGTTTTATGTGTGGGGATTACACAAACACGACGTAGCGATGATCATCACACACCGAAACCGTGCCTACACAGTACTGCGAACCTGCTGTGTGGGTGACTGGCACAACACTGACTGACTGACACACGGCGGTGGCATTTAGACAAAGTTTGCCTCAACAGGCAAGCATGCTAACACGCAAGTACAGACAGTCACAGACAGACACACTACCACAGCTGGCGGCGTGGGTGTGTGGAAAGGGGAAGCCAATGAGGTGCTGGTCGTGGATGACCAGCGGCTACTGAAGCTTGCGTGTCCACAAGTCCAGTTAAGGACAGAGCAGGAGGTGTGAAGGAATAACAGCACACACCGTGTATTGGATCCCCTCAATTACTCATTTGTTTATCGTGCCTGCGGCTCAGTTGGCTTTGTGTAGAATGGCAGTTACAAACTGTGTGTGTATTCGCTTATGTATGCACCCGTGCACACGCCCAAATGTGTGACTCTTTCCTCACTCATACGCTCATCTGTTGAGCCGCCTGTGTGTTTCTATGAATGGGTATGCTTCTGTTGTCTACATTCTCACATCTCTCGGTCTGAGCAGCGGTCTACATTTATTTTTAATGTCAGACACACAAAGAAAAGCTGAAATTATTCTTCAAGGTCAACTCTGATCCACTCTAGTGTGGCTTGAATGATGCAATTTCACAGTTATTGTTAGTGTGAAGGTTATTTTCCTGTATTTTGAAAGTGTTGCTTGTGTAATGCCACATTAACAAAGTGCTCGCCAAAAACACACTGTAACAGTTTATCCATAGATTTTTATGCAGCTTTATTCAACTCTTGCATGTCAATCGGATTCATAATTAAATAAAGCAAAACTGAGTCATCTCGAGAAGGTAGACAGGAAAACACATTCATCAGTCTGAAGAGACCTTAGATGATTGCACAAAAGTCTTCAACAGATGAGCAGAAAATTTCCAGTAAAAAACATTTTGCGATCACTTCTGTCCTACTGACTGCAGATGCAATACCTGGTGGCATGTCTGTCCCCTTAGGCCAGTGTTTCAAATAGTGGAGCTGGACTCACTGGTGGGAAATTGAGCCACAGCAGGAGTGAAACTCAGTTACATGTAAGATGCATGTTAGGATATATAGATCAAAGATGTTGTGCAGACCCTTATCGCTGAAATGAAACTCGGATTCTTTTTATTGTTATTGCTGGATAAAAAACGAGGTTTGGGCTGGATTCTAGGTGGGGAATGCCCCCCAAAAGGTTTGCTTACTTATGAAATATACTTGCTTAATGTCATATTATGGTTAAAATTGCACAAAACAGCAAACAGTTTGTTTAACTGATTGTCCAAACCAGGTAATGCATGGGGGCTATCTGCAAGGCATACCCTGGGTTGCCAGTCCATCACAGGGTAGTTTATCTAAAAAGGCTGAAAGACTACAAAAGACTTTTGTCCTTGATTGCATACCCAGTACACTCCTTCAGATGGTGGACTGCATGTTTAAAACTTAATGTGATCAAATAAAAGTCAAATGAGAGCATAATTTATCACATGGTGACACTGTTACATCTGATGCTATCTTGCTATCTTACAGCTGGTGGTTGAACACAAGCAATGACAGCTTGAGGCACAGACACACAGCAAAACAGTTTTCAAGTGGCATGAATATCAAGGCATCTGTTGTGTTTTACTGTCTTTTTCCCTTTTGGATTGATTAAAAGCAAATCACCCCTTCATTATTAACCTAATTAACAATATTTCAACTACTGCAATAAAAACGTAGAAAAACAAGAAGAAAGACATTAGCAGAGAGGGGAATTATGTTTGATAACCCCCATCCTCATCTTCATATCTCCGATTTTCTTTAACACGCCCAAATGTCCTTAAATAGTAAATGAAACCTCACTTCCATATGTCCACTTCTATCTCGTTTAGCTAATGACTGCCATTTGATATCTTCATCATCAAATTATGTCAGGAGCTATAATTAATCTACCAACAGTATGACTGGAGTATGTCGTAATTAACCTCCACACCAAACAGGCCACTATTCAATCACTGTTGTTTTGAGTGACTTTCTTCTGGCACCGAGCTCTCCCTTATGGTTGAATCATGATTCGGGGGCATCCTTCTTTCCTAAGACAGGACCATCTAAGTCTTTTTCTGTATCTTTCTGTCTGGCTGCTGCGCGCCGGAAGCAGACCATAATAAGCGTCAGCCAGGAAACAAGCTATGCGCTCTTCTCCTACCCGTCCTCCGCTCCTCCACAACTCAGTCATCATTACCGGGCACCGTGCCTTAGCTCATTCACCCCTCCCTACACTGCTTCTACATTCACTCTTTAGCACTCCCTCCCTCTTTTCCCAATGTGCGTCGCAAAGTCTCCTCCTCTCACAGAGTCTGAGCGCACGTCTCCAACCAGCCTTTACGCGCGAGCAAACTCTCCAAGAGAATCCCCTACGGCCGGCCCCTCCCCTTTCCGTTTCTTACCGCCCTCACTCATTCATGACCCCGATCAGTGACGTAGGAGATTCCACGGTGCCTACTGCCGTAGGCAATGACAAGGTGCTTGAGTATATATGGGACACTGGTAGCCATCAAACGGCACACTCTCAGTCGCTCCGACTCGGGAACCAGGGCATCAGCGGAGATAGCAGGCTTTACTTCGCGGTCTTAGGCTAACTCGCTTTGGGCTTTGGTTCAGGATGGAAACCTCTACTTTTTCTCGGAGCCGACGATGCTCCATCATGCGCAGCTGCAAAAGTAAGTTTCTCTCTATCTTCTTTGGTTTTGGATACCCATTGGATTCAAATGACAGTTAATGCTGCTTTGCTTTAGAACTCGAACACTTTAAAGTTTTTTAAAATATAAGAATGTGTGAAGTACTTTGACTTATATGAAACAGAACATCCAAAATTGATATATGGATGGATGATACAAAATTGAAATGAAAGTCTGTCAGCTCTCTGTCTGTTTGGTGATTTATTCGAGCTAAATTGGATGTAAAAGTGTGTTAAGAGCTTTTTCTTTGACTCAGAGAAATCGTTGCTATGATTTGATTAAATTCCTTTCCGATTACGCTGTGCGTAATGGTCGGCGTAAGTGTAGTGCCAAGGTGTAAACTTAATTTACTGCGACAGATAAGGTTTCTGTACATGAAACCTAAGAGAAAATATGAGTAGATGCAAGCCATAATCGCCAAAAACAATTAAATAATTTTCTTATCTAAAAATGAAGGCAGATATTTACCGTTATGCACTCTGCATGATGTTTCGTTGAATGGTAATGGATGATTATCGCACCATGGACAGCTCCCACTCACTTCCTTTGCTCTGTCCCCGCTCTTTCTAGGCGGTCTCTCCCTCTGGCTGGTGGTGTGGCTAGTCCTTGGTAAGCCAAGTCCGGCATCGGCATGTCCGCACCTGTGTGTGTGCTATCCGACGCCGATGACTGTGAGCTGCCAGGCGCAGAACTTCACCGCTGTTCCTGTCGGAGTGCCGTACGAGTCGCAGCGCGTGTTTCTCCAGAACAACAGGATCACGGAGCTTAGAGTTGGCTCTTTTGGCTTCGGAACTCAGGTAAGAAAGAATGAAGAAAGCACCATCTACAGTGTGAAGTTGTTGCTTTTCCACACTGAAAGTTTAAAAATAATGAAAAATATAATCAAAAATTTATTTCATAAATACGTTTTCTCCCCTCAGGTTCTGTGGCTGTTTTCCAACAACATCACGTGGATTGAGGCAGGGGCCTTTAGTGAGCTGAGGGACTTGGAGGAGTTGGACCTGGGGGATAACCCTAACCTCCACAGGTTGGAGGGGGGAGCCTTCCGTGGCCTTGAGAAGCTCCAGAGCCTCCACATGCACCGCTGCCGGCTCACTGCCCTGCCCCATGACATCTTCCACAAGCTTTACAGTCTGCAGTTCCTTTATCTGCAGGTAGGGGCGCTGGAAAGCCATGCACATGCATACAGATAACTCTGACACATAGAAACACATGCATCCACCCACACGTGCCTTCACATGCAGCATCACACGTGCTATCAATATTACCAATCACACTCACTGTGTCTGATTTTCTCAGCCTAAACCCCATTTTTTCTCCAATTTGCAGGAGAATAATCTTCACTTCCTGCAGGATGACATCTTTTCTGACCTCATCAACCTGAGTCAGCTGTTCCTGCATGGCAACCGTATCCGTACCCTTTCAGAGAACGTGTTTCGCGGCCTGGTCAACCTCGATCGCCTTCTCCTCCACGACAACCGCATCAGACAGGTGAACCGCCGGGCCTTCCGTGACCTTGGCCGCCTGACAATGCTCTTCCTCTTCAATAACACTCTGGCTGAGTTGCCCAGCCAGACTCTGAGGGACACCCAGGGCATCGAGTTCCTCCGCCTCAATGCCAACCCCTGGTCTTGTGGCTGTGAGGCCCGTGCCCTGTGGGAGTGGTTCCGTGAGGCCCGTGTCTCCTCATCTGAAGTCATCTGCTCCTCCCCTTCCACCCGTCGTGGCCAGGATCTCCGCTTCCTTCGTGAGATGGACTTCGCCCTCTGCCCTTTGCCTGACCCTGGCTCCATTGCCGGCTCCACCACCACCACCTTCAGCACCAAGACCCGCTGGTGGTTCCACAAGAACAAGCCCCAGTCATCCACTAAAGGTGTCTTCGAGAAAGCCTCAGAGACTGTAAAGGCTGGTTTGTACGGAAAGGGCCCATCAACAATCACCTCAGCAGTCAAGTATGAGCTGGGAGAGGATGAGCTGGCGCTGCCCAAACTCGAGCAAGAAGAGTACTGGGCAAACTATGGCAATGAGGACTCAGGTGTCACCCTGCGGTGCTTTGAGCTTGAATGTCCACCTGAGTTCGACCTGCCTCCATCTTCCTCCTCTCCCAGATCCTCCTCACCCTCTTTTCTTTTACTACTAGCCCTTTCTGTTTTCACCCTCTGCCTCAACCTCCACCTGCTATTCGGCTGAATCTGACTCTTAGTACCACACCCCTACCCTTCCAGCCTGTTTTAAAGGCTGTGAGGATCCCTGTTAGACTTTCTACACCCCCTTTGCCCGCTTTGCTGTAAGCAAATCCTCAAGGCACAGCAAGGGAGATGGGGGGACGGTTAGATTTGAAATCTACCAACTACAGGGCTTAACACTTTTCAGGGCTGCTAAGAGTTCTTCAGCTAAGGTATATATTTATCTACAATGCTCTGCAGGTATGGCTTTCTCTGCCTTACCTGTATGATGTCATGTTATGATGCCCTGTAATCAGGGCTACGAGGGCTGAGTCCATCTCTAGTACAAACGCAATTTGATAGCAGCTGTGAATGATGTTGTCAATTCTGTCACCTCAACTTATTTAAAACTACTAGTGCTTTTAGTGCATCCAATTAACTGGTTGCTGCAAATGCTACAATTACTGTTAGAATCAGTGCACAGTAATGAAAATACTGTAACCACTTAAAGTGTCATGTAAATAGTTATGTGTACTGTGAGTGTTCAAACTAATATCTGTGGTTCATCACAATCATGTTCATCTTGATCCAGAAAAACTGTGAAGGCTTGTGCTTCTACAGGACAGAGCACCAGGCGCAAAATGAAGTTGAGGGCCTTAGAGCGAGAGAGGAGAAAGGGAAACAAAACTGTGAGGCTGAGAGGGAGCAAAAGGAACGAGAGAGAGATGTACGGACGTCATAGAAGAGGGAAGGGAGACAAAATGGCAGTGAGAGGAGGGGAGGAGATTTCAAAGGAAACAGCTTTAGAAAGAAGAAGATGTGGGTGGAGATGGGAGTGTTCAGGCAGCAATAAGAAAAGAAGCAGAAAAACAGCGAGACAGAACAGAGGACAGTGCTGGCGGTAGAAGCAGCAATTTGCAGGCGACAAATAATAAATCTACTCATCAGTAGTTGTTCCATCCATTATACTCATACCGTTCACCATTTTCTGTATATATAGTGTTGTTTTGCGACAACCACAGGGAATGAATGCTTCCTGTCAGGAAGCCAGAGATTTTGTTTTTTGGATGTCTTTCTGTGACATATTGATATAATGTGTGATGATTGTTGACTTGGATGCAGATGAAGATCTTGATAAAAAAAGATATATTGAATATTTCTTGAATCATTCCTTTCTTTGGGGCAGTTTTTGCTGAATATATTTTAACTGAAGGAATTCTGAGGTGCACTTCATGCACCATCATAAAACAAATGTGGGATCAAAAGTGCACAAATTGTCTCAGTTCATCTGAAGTGTGGTGACTACACTGGACTGAAAGGACTGATCACTTGGCCACATGGAAAGCTCTGACTTAACAGGCATCTGTGTGTGTGCATAAATGGGGATGAATGGATTCACAAGTAGGCAACACTGCAAAAGGCAAGTACGTCAGTAGGTTTCTCACTTTTGTGATTCATCAACAGGCGATGCCAAATGGACAGACAAAGCGCAAACTGGCTGATTTGTAAATACACCAAGAGAGCAATGAGAGAGTCTGGAGAGAGACAGAAATCAGAGTTAAATTTAGGCTCAAAGACTGACATGCAGAAAGACTAATGGAAATGATATGAGGTGAAACAGGAAAAATGTGCTGAGGCAGCAGACTGGAGAAATGCTCTGATGGAGCAGCACAAGAAGGGAAAAACAAAAGAAACAGCAGGAAGTTACCTTATACATGAAAATTTGAGATATCCATCAGGAGGGTTTCTTAATTGCTTCTTCTTGAAAACAATTTACTGTAAGGACTTGGAAAAAAGGGAAAGATAGTGTAGGTGTACTCATGCACAGCTACTCTTTTTCCTAAGAGTCATTTAAATTACTCACTGTTATCCTAAAGCTTTCTTGATCTCGAGGGTAAAGACAGGATGAAAGGAGGTGATGTCTGGCTGTGACGGTGGTGAGTAGGGCAAGGCAAAGATGTAGTAGGAGTGAAAGAGTAGGAGGTAGTGAGCCACGTACAAACCAGCTGGCCTTGCAAGGGTTACAGAAAACTAGTTCCTCTTTGAGATTTTCTGTTTTTTTGCCAACTGAGTTCCCCATTAGGAATGACTTTGGAAAATATTCAGTGTCATCTTTGTCAGCTTTTTAGTCTCTTTCACAGTCTAACGGAGGAGGTCAAACTGAGCCCGGGTGCTCTTCAGTGGCCATGACAGTGAGGTCACTGTCAGATGACCAAAGTGCCAGTTATACCATTTCCAATTTTTGTTTGTTTTTCTGTCTGCATGTTCTATGTTTTGTATCTGAAAAAGAAATGATACTATATGAAAATCTGCTTATTTGGTATTTATTTTTACTGTAAAAGAAAAGAAAAGATGTTCTTCAAAGATGCACCATAAAGAAAGAATAAATTCATACTTGTTTTAACAAAGCATTTTCTAAAAATGTGTGGGTGTTTCATTCTATATCTAGGCAACTGTCCAGTCAAACACCCAAAGCAATCAAACTGCACACACACATATGCATGCAAGCATGCACGCACACACAAAATCACGTGGACACACAGACACAGTTGCCATTGTGTAAGTCCTCCAGGCAGTTATCCAGCTTTCTTAACGGTGCAACTACTCAACAGAGAAAGAGAATAGGAAATGTGGGGGTGAGAACAGTGAGGAGAGTTAAACTATTCACTGTTTAAGGTTCAACCTGCCTCAAAAGGAGCACCTGCTCTTGCAGTAAGATCACATAATCAAAAAGAGACACCAATAATGATAGTAATCAAAATATAATGATCATAAGCACTGTTTATGGCCACAGGGTTATTTTTGCCAAAAAAGGAAAAAGAGAAAAGTAAAAACTTTGGAACATTTTTCAATAAACAACTGATATTAAAGGAAACGTTGCATATCATCAAAACTTTATTACAACACTCAAACACTCTCCTCTGATCAAAATGTCTGGGAGGAAGTTGCACTTTAAGTGTAACGAAATCCATTATACTTGGTCATTTGAAGCCTCAGATTCAATCTGAGTGAAAATCTGACTTATGTTGGATACAGCTGGACTAATTGATTTTGCACCCACTTAGAGGAAAGATGACCAACACCATACTTTAATGCTACAACAGACATCCTGTGATACATGCTCAAAGTTACCACTGTGACACTTTTATGACCAAAGAAAAGGTGGAAAATAAAAGCAGAGCAAAAACATGGAAAGTGAAATGATGATAATCGAGCTGACAGGTTACAGCAAAGTATATGATGTGTATTACAGTGATGTGCCTATTTTCATTTAACCTTTTCCATACATCTGGTATGACAAATCTTGTCATACCAGATTTATTAGATCTAAACTGCACAGTCTGGTTTTGAAGAAATAATAAATCCTAAAGCATTTATTGATGTCATACATCAGCAGATCATCAAAGTAATTATGATTCATCCTCTGGTGACCATAAATGATCCATTTTAGAGAGAGTGAAACACTGTGTCCAAAACTTCTCTGGTCTAAGTAGCCACACAGGACTCTTTGCATGTAGCATACTGGTTGAATCCAGAGAGAATAGGAAATTGTAGAAAATACAAGAAATTTCAGTGATCTGAGAGGTGGACATTACTAAACTCTTTCATCAGGCTGGGGATATCTTTAAATCTGGATATAAGTGAGAAAAGTGGGAGGAAAAAAAAGGTGTTTTGGGGAGTATCTGAGAAATGAAGTCTGTATATAAACTAAGATGTACCCACACAAAATTCTTGTTTCCAAAAAACTTTGTGCTTTGAGATCCCTTCCAGTTGCTCTGGAAGTAAATTAAATCATAATTTATACAAATCAATGAGAAGCATTTGTTTTTTTAGTAGAATGCGGCAATAATGGACCGTGCACAGAGTTATCAAGCTGGCACGGTAATTACCTAACTACTTGGCAGGTGGGAGTTTTAGTTTAACTATAGATGATTTAGTAGAGATTGCAAACATCTTTAATAAAATAAAAACAAACAAACAAAAAACAAACAGTGGTTTAAATAGTTTCATTGCTTTGATGCAAATATGGGAACGAATTCCTAATCTTTTCACATTGTCCAACAGCATGTGTGTGGCAGACTTCAATCTGTGCAAACACAAAGCTGCTACATGCAAAAGTCACAGACTCCTGCTGCACACACACCACTCTCTGTGGCACAGAGCTCGCTCCGTGGAATCACAGCTTGTCATGCCTATATAAGGATGAAACCAGCACATCAGACAGCTCATCCTTCACATTCCTATTGGTCTCCAAGCTTTTGTTTGGCAGAAAAATTCTATGACGCACTTCGTCGTAGAGTCCATTTAAACTGTGTGGGTTTGATTGCATGACGTCCATGTCACTCAACCATCAGATCAGACAAAATCAGAGCCATAGCGAGTAGAGTGGGGAGGCAGGGCATGAATGTATCTGTATAAGCTACAGTATGTTGAATAGATGAATATTAATGACTACAGAGTTATTGAAGAGAAGTGAGGGAGCAGCTCAGAAACGAGGAGGAAGCTCGTTTCTCTGCACTTGTTCAAGTGCGTCACTACTTTGTCACACTTATTTCCACCTGCTGGGCCTCATCCCTCTCTTTCCCTCTCTCTCACGCTCACACACACACACACACACACACACACACACACACACACAC
>NW_024582594.1:363384-399842 GCF_018398535.1 Haplochromis burtoni | reverse complement strand
ACGTCTTTCGACTTTATGCTGAGCAGCTGAATTTACACCACCTCTCAGATTCCTGTGCAACAAATCGAAGATCTTTTCACATCTTGACATGAGGTCTTTGTGTTCCTGCTTTCACACATCTCTTTCTGTAAAGCACGCTTGACGTCATGTCTGTTGCTCTTCTCATATTTCTGTACTTTGTTTCCTATTTGAACCAAGAACCTTGCCTGATACATGGTTTTTCCTTTTTCATAGAGATAAATAGAAATGTGACCCTTTCAACCTCTCATTTGTAGGTATTTGTGTTTGGCTGATAGCTGAATTCGCTCTATCACTGTCATTTTCTAAATTACTTTACATTTATGTTTGATGCTTTCTTTTGATCCTTCAAAGTATTCTTTGTCAGTTTCTGCAAAAACATCTCACTGTACATAACTGTTTATTATTTCTTTTGTCCCTTTTTACGGCCGGTACGAATAGAAATATCTTGCATATCAAAGAGACGACAACAAAAGTTGCTTGCTATAACAAGCTGAGAGAGAAAAGCTTTTTGATCCATTGTACAGCCATGAGGCCAGTTTTTATTTTCATTAACTTCATTCATATAAAACATGGAAAGGTTAAGAGTTATGCATGCATTATGCACAAGGTAAGCCCATTAAAAACAGCAGTACAGCACGTGTATTAAACTTTATGGAAATGGTAGTATTTGATGCTTGATGCTATTCATTTAAATAAATCAAATCATTCCATCTATTACAAACAGATATGCATGGTTAAGTCAGACAATATATACAGCATCTTCTGTGCAGATAAAAAGTTAGCACACTCTTACTCATATCATGTGTGCACTCGGGAAAAAGTGAAAAGTCACTGACGCCAATATGAAGTTAAAAAACACCGCTCGCTGTTAACAGAATGAGATGAAAATGAGGATTGTGTAAAAGAGAGGGAGACGGAAAGCTAGCAGCAGAAGAGGTGTGACGTTTGAGTCATGTACTTGGATCTCTTTTCAGCGAGAACATTTGGAAGGCTTAAGTGTGCAAGCACACACACACGTGCGAATGCACCCCCGTTGGCAGCATTTGGCGTTGCTAGTACGCCTTAAGAGAGACCCACTGGGAGACAGACGTTTCTCATCGCATCACACAAGCGGGATCCACGCACATGCATGCCCACACACACACATGCATACTACACACTGACACCTACATGCAGACTCACCCTGCTTCCCCAGCCAGGTGGCCCCAAAATAATCTTTCCATGGCATAAACATTTGCATTTCAGTGTGTATTTTGGTGTTTCTGAGGTGACAAGTACGTCAGGATCTCTGCTGTCATCTTGATCCCCCTGAAAATTTTGAATTTAAACTAAAATTTGCCTGTTCACAAAGATGTTTATGTATAGATTGAAAAAGAGTCCATGCAGAGCGCTGAGTATATACCAAATAAGCAAAGATGAAGAAGCTAAAACACACAGGAAACAGATGGATGAAATCACATACAGATGTCCCAGATTGTTCTAACATCATCGGTCTGTTTGTCATTTAAAGTGAGATGAAAGAGCGAGACGAGGAGGTGGGAAAGAAAGGGAGAGAAAAAACAATGGACTGAAAATAGAATATGACAGGAGAAACAAACGCACGGAGAGATGAGGGGCATAGAAGGAAGGATGATATGTGTTTACTATATCATGTCCTCTGACATGTTTATCCAACCTTTCCTACTTGTTTTGCTTTGCCACTGTAAAGTTCTCCCTGTCATTATCACCCAATGCTGAACCTGGTGAACTCGGTAACTGTGATAAATTCTGACTCAATCAAATTATGCCATCTGTTACAAACAGACATGCACGATTATGTCAGAGAATATAGACCCAGGAATCTATATTGTGTCCTAGAATGCCAAAAAACGTAACGTCTGAGTTACAACAGTTACTTTAAAGGTCGCTGTAAGTGCTTATTCTGTCTTTAGCAGTATTTTCCTGAGGCCTAGATGTAGTTTTATGAATGCTTTTTCCTTCCAAATGTGGTAAATGACATTATTTCTCGTGTATTTCACATTATTTGTAAAAAGAACAAACTTTGAAATATTGTATAAAGATCCTGGTTTGGCTTCTTTCTTGACAATTTGTTAAAAAATCCTCTTTTATAGCAAAATATTAATAAAATACAGGCAAACTACAGTAGTACTACTGATGATGTGTTAACAGTAAATGCATCCTACATGTAACATGTCAATATAATATTAAAATCAACTGTAAAGATGACATTTTGTAATATCTAACAGCAGAAATTACAACAAAAGCTAACAGTTGATATCATAATTTTGAAATCTGTGGTAAAACAAAAGATCAGGATGATTAACCAATAAAGAAGGTTTTTATCAATTCCATGGAAGGAATATGAGCCTTAATATCATTGGTCACATTATTACCTATACTACACCTTAGACTCTATTGTACCTCAGGGTCATAGCTGAGGTCAGCTGTCAACCCTCAGCTCCTCCAGTCTGGATGTTGAAGTTTCATTGGGCACAATGTTGAGCCCTAAAAGTAACCCTGATGTGTTAATAGAGACTGAAGCTTGCATTGTAGTGTGCTTTGAGTGGTTGAAAAGACAGGAAAGAGGCTTATTAATGCAGTCCATTTACCACTCACTCAGCTGCTGATAAAACTTGACTGAAGCATGCATGCTAAATGGCTGTGCCCCATTTTAAACCACAGAGGAAAGCACAGATTTAAACACTACAAAAGTCTCTAATGTGAGATTTAATTTTTGCAAAATGTAGGAGGGTACTGGGGGAAGGATGAGCAGGCTGCTTGCTTATAAAATGAGATAAGAGACAACTCCTCTTTAGAAATGGTTAATTGATTCAACATTTCCTCCAAAAGTGGGTTTGCAGCTGTACTCCACATATGCAACTATTTCATAGCCATGGTTTGCCCCACAGGGAAATCTTTTGGCCAGTGTTAATAAACAGGCTCAAAAAGGCTCAGAGAATATTTCCAGAAAGTAGGGGGTGGCCATGTCTGATCTCTCTATCACACAGAATCATGATACAGCACCAATAAATTAGTCCTCCTACCCACAGTTTCCACTTCTCCGTGTCCTAATTCTCCACTGTGCTTCACCGATTATAACTGTCGCAGAATAACAACATCACATGTTTTAACCAACCCTTGCTTCGTGTTTTTCCTCTAGTCCACGTTTTCTGGACTCACATGGAGCTTCACGTTTGCATCCTGGAGCACCAAATAAAACTTTGTGTTCATTTCAACATCTTCCCACCTCTTTTCTTTCTCTTGCCAACTCCTCCCTCCTCTTTTCTTCTCCTCTGTCATCCACCAGTACGTTCTGTTCTGTTCTACCGCTGATGACTTGCTGTGTCACTGAGGTGTTGCCTCAGTCAGCAGTCATTTGTAGTCATCTTTCTTGCACTGTAATTGTGCTTAAAGACACTTCATACTTGAAAGTGGGTTGTAGACATATATTTCAGCCTGAATATTAACAACTTGAAGTCATCCAGTTATTTCCAGCACACAGAATTCTATTATGCAAATATGTTCAATGCTTTACAAAACCTGTGTAGTAAACACTGAAAACATCCAGGGTATCCACAATTTGTGAAAAGTTAGAGAAAGTACTGGTTAGTTTATTACAGTATGTATAAATCTTTAAATACAATTCTTGAAGGGCAGCTTCCAGGTGCCATGACAGTAACATGTTGTAAATAAGTTTTTATTGTTTTATTCTTTAGTCTGTGCTTATGTATCACTAATTTGAGGTTACTGGTAGGACTGGTGGATTTAAAGGACATTTAGTGGACTACTGACCAGGAATTCTCCTTCAAATATCTCTGGCTTTGTACGCTCTCGATATGGCATTTCTCAGTGATCACTTTGTTTCTGATTTTCACCATCCTTCCATCAGTTTCTCAGTTTCTATCACTTAGGGGCATCCCCACAGCATGATGCTGCCGCCATCATGCTTTACTATTGGGACCGTATTAGTAGGCGATGAGCAATGCTTGGATTTGCCAACCATTTGCAGTCCTTGGAGTTCTTCCCACGGAGAAAATTTTTGTCTCAATACACCAGATAATCATTTCTTAGTCCTCTAGATGCAATTTGAAAATCACCAAGTGGGCTGTCATAAGCATTGTTCTCAGAGTGGTTTCAGTCTACTACTCTGCCACAAAGGCCTGATTCACGAGTGCAGCTCAGATGGTCATCCATCTGGCAGGTTACTTCATCTCTGCAGAGGACATGCGAAGCTCTTTTAAACAAACTGTCTTCTTCACATCTTTGACCAGGAACGTCTCACTCATTTACATATATTTGCTCATACTTGTGCTTTATTGATCTTAAATAGCACTTTTCTATTCTACTTTACACTCAAAGTCATTTGTACAGCACACTCCATTCACACACATTTATAAAAACATGCTCTAAGTGCTTTTATCGAACATTCATACACATTCACATCCTGATGGATGCATCGAAGAGCAACTTTGGGTTCAGTATCTTGCCAAAGCATACCTTGGCATACAGACTGGAGCAGCCAGAAATGGAACCACCAACCGTCTGATTCATAGATGACCTGCTCTATCAGCTTTCTAAACTACCAAACCTTTAAAAAAACAACAACACGTCTCCCAACCGGTCACAGCAGATGGCCACCCCGCCCAGCAGATGGCTCTGCTGGAGTTTTCCCACCCACTGTCGCCAAAGCGTCTGGTAATGTGGCATTGTATGGTTATTGGGGTTTCTCTGTATTATTGTAGAGTCTTTAACGTACAATATAAAGTACCTTGAGGTGACTGTTTTCGTGATTTCGTGCTAAACAAATAAAAGGAATTTAACTGAATTGAAATTATGTCACCGATCTAAAGCCAAAGTAATTATAAAATGATTGTAGTCAATCTTTAGTATTACTGTTTCTTCATGTCACAACACAACACCTAGATCTGAACTTAAGTATATTTAGGAAACTTTTTTTTAAAATTGAGACAACAACAACAACAACATAATATAATATAATGCTAAAAACACAGGAGCAGGTGCCGGGTTGTGGAAGGCGACATGTTGTCCCGGTATCTTGAATACATTGGCTGAGATGGACATTGTCATTCTGCCTAATTATGTTTTATGTATGTAACTAGAGACTGGCCACAAACATAAAACACCTTATTAGTTTATTTTTCAAATCTCATATATGACCATTTAAAATTTGTACATGTATATTTTCATCACCTCTTTCTCATTGCGCCTTTCTTCTCCTCATCTTAATCTGCCTTCTCACTCCTCCTTCATTTCCAACTCATCGTGTTAGTCCTCACTTCAAGCCTCATCTCCTGAACTGAAGTTCACAAAAAACATGCGCAAACATGTTTCAGAAGAGTAGTAATATGTAACCATACTGTCTTTGGACAGCTGACAGCTAGCAGGCTAGACAACAACTGATTATAAGCTAACATTATGCCAGCTAATATTAGGCTCGAGTGCCCTTAAAAAAAAGAAGGAAGACTAAAAACAGGTTCATTACATTTTTACATTAAATGTGAGTTTTGTAACATTTGAAGTCACTCTAACATTTTCAACAATGTTAGAGTGACTTCAAAGAAAGTTGCAATAATGCCAGCCAACAGTGGCCAAAACAATCACGCTTACTGACAGAAAATTTCTTCAACAGCTCAAATCAGCAACACTGTCACTGGACAGAAATAAGCTTCACTGACACGCTGACCCCCATTAGAATCCTTTCACCAGGGTTTACAGCCTCCTCCAGAAAATAGACAGGGACAAGTAGCATACTGGCGACTGAGGTGAGAGTATGTAGTGTGTGTTTGTGGATAGACAAACACAGAGATAAACAACTACCAGAGTTTTTGAGGTGACTTAGGAGCAAAACACTAAAATGTTAAATTGTTTTGTTAATTGTTTAATCCTTTTTTATTCTTGATTTATTGTTAAGTGTAAGTATAAAAATATAGTGTGTACAAAAAATGTTTTTCTAAGCGAACATGGTCTGATGTACATTTTACGTTTTTGATCTCTTGGCTGACTTAAACCTATTTGTTGTACAGCAGCCAACGTAGCTAGGCACTTGAATTGAAATACATCGGTGAAAAATAATATAGCTTGTAAAGAGTAGCCAATCAGCTAATTTAATTTTCATATTTGGACAAATGAGAATAAAATAGAAAATAGCACAAAATATCTCCAAAGCAGACTACCTTTGAAAAAATTGTGTGTTCAGTTAATGATTTTTTCCACAAGAGGAATCAGTCAAGGACTTAAAGTTAATTAAAGCAAACAGGATGAATCTAACCAGTTTACTGTGATACAGTGAATCCTTAACAGTTCACTTTGATCTTAAGGATTTTTAAGAAAAAGAAAATCTGCATTGTTATGTCATATAAAATCAAATATATAAGTTGTTAATATAATAGTATACATAAAAATCACGGATCTTAGCATGTTCTAAAGACACCACCTGCTCGTTGCTTAAGAGAGCTAGTATGCCTCTTGAGTAGTTCTTGTTGTATCGTCATTTGACTTTGAAAACCTCCTGATTGCACTTTATTATCTGTGGATTTAAACAACGTGGCATCTCCCCTGACTCTATGATGGCTCTTTTTTCAAGATGCCCTGTTAGTGGGGAGACAGTTCAGAAAAAATGATCAGATGATGAAACTTAAGTACATCTCATCCAAATTCAAGTCACCCTACATGAGTTGCATTCGGTTTTGAATGCAAATATCCACTCGAAACCTAAGATTCAGATCTGTTTGTCATTACTGGGTTACAGCACAGCGTCACTCTGTTTGTGGATCCAAACAGCACAACGTTAAAGAAGCCCTTGGAACAGAAGACGCTGTACTATTTTACTGTAATTCAGCATGCTAAATTAAAAAAAATGAAATCATTTCACTTAATCTCTTTTTTCTCACTGCTCTGTAGACTGATCGAGGGTGACTAATGCTCTCCAAGAATCAGGAGAAGCAGCAGCGAACACAAACTGACTGCAGGCATGGTGGGGGAACGAGAAAATGATGGACCAGGACAGAAGCCTCCAAGATTTAGCCCACACAGCACAAACTGAACAGCTTGATTTAACTCAGGGCATCACTCACTAACAAACATAACAAGGACATTTGTTTCTCTGGAGTTCAAGTGAGAAAACTGCTGCTCTTCTCAAGAAGCTGTGTTTCTGGCCCTTGAGTTTATACACTTTTTGACACTTTCCTCACTGTGCTCTTCCTCAGGTATGGGCTTGCTTAGTCATTTAAATTAGGGAAGTATTTACATCCTCTGTGGGATGGTTTTAAGACTATACTCATTTGGCAAGGTTCAACATTTTTCAGCATAAACAAAATGTGTTTCCTATAACGGCTTTAGCAGTGGGTGTCTTTAGATTTGACTGAGTCACAAGCTAAATTCTCCTAAAAATGAGCTATCACATATGTCACCACAACACCAGGATAAACAAACAAGAAAAAATAAAAAAAAGTGTCTCGGGGGATCACCAGATATGGATGATCAAAGTGTGGCAAATCAATCATAGGCTTATATGACATTATAGCTGACAGGAAACTCTCTCAGCTCTGAGAGATCTTCAGTCAGTCTGGCCCAGAAATCAATAGACACAGATGATCAAAAGCAGCAAATATTCTTCTGGCAAGCACCGAAAGATGATGCATGAATAACTGACAGGAAACTCTCAGATAGCATAGCACTTATGTCAGTTAAAGTTTACACTGAAATATTATGGTTGCATCTTGGACCAGCGCATCAGGAGAAAGGCTGCAATGACCTCATCTATTAAATGGACTAGTACTAATATAGCACCTTTCTGCTCAATTTTGAGCACTCAGAGCACTTTCTACTACAAATCTCATTCACCTAATTATGCACATACATACACTGCTTTTATCTATACATAAGCACTTTTCTCCACCATTCACACGCACTTTAGTGAATGCATCTAGGGCAACTTGTGGTTCAGTACCCTGCCCAAGGATGACACTATAGACTGAAGCAGCCAGGGATAAATCCACCAACTGTCTGAACCTTAGCCGCCTCTATTTAAAGGATTTATAGGATATGCTCCTGTTTCCAACTATAAAAGCACTGAATGTGGAAAACTGGAGTAATCATACAGTCTGTGTTACCATTTGGTTTTATCTGATTAGCAACAATGGTGGAATTTTGGACGTTGATGAGTTTATCCCCTCAAATAGTTTTTCAGGCTGCAAGCAAATTTTCTTTTTCTGCTCAGACCCTTTAACACCATCAGTGGTGGAGCAATAAGATTAATGGTAAATTTGTTTTAAGCACCATAGGAATGAATCTAGAAGAATCCATCTAGCAAGCAATACATAAATAGGCAACATTGCATTGCCTTAGTCAGGTGTGTACATGCTGTAATAATGGCCCTGAGGCTGATGGATCTCAATTCCATCTTTAACTTACTGACTTGTCTTTTTTCCAGCTTTCATTCTTGGCTTTAAATGCACTGTAGCTCCTTTTCAGATTTACTGACCACTGAGAAGGCTTTTTAACTATAAGCCACACTGATGTATTCAGACAAACACGCACATACACACTAATGGGACTCTTATGCTATATAAAATATAATTTGCTTTTTATTTGTAAAAGTTGCTTTGTAAATTTATCCATGTTTGTTTGGCCACAGTTTGTTTTGGGCAGCACAGTGGCTAGCACTGTTGCCTCACAGCAAGAAGTCCCTGAGTTCAATTCCACCATCAGGCTGGGGGTCTTTCTGTGAATATTCTCCCCGTGTTTATGTGTTTCCGGGTACTCCGGCTGTCACGGCTTAGCAGCCAGTGTGTTTGAGGAATAGACCCAAAAGTAGACACGGGAGAAACTAACTACGGTGTAACAAAAAGTGAGCAGTTTTTTTAGGCTGAAGAGAAACAAAATAAAACAGAAAAGCACAGCGAGTTGAAACAAGGCTGAAGCTAAACTGAAACCTAAACTGGGAAACAACTATGACTAACTATGGAAACAATGACAATAGACTAGAACATAAAACTGAACAGGAACATGCGATAATGAAACTCTGAAATAAACCGAACATGAACCTGAACAGTAGAAGAGAAAACTATGACGTGATGTGACCTGGAAACAAACAACCCAACACAGAACAGTAAGTGACAGAGGACTTTAATACACACAAAAGTAATGATGGAATTGGAAACTCCTGGATACACAACTGACACAGATGAACATAATGGTGCCACAGGGGAAAAGTAAAATTAAGCACATTGTACCCTGCATCTCGCCCTAAGACAACTGTAACAGGCGCCATTCCATTGTTGTCCTGGCTTTATGTTTAGGGTCGAGGTCCTGCTGGAAGGTGAACCTCCGCCCCAGTTTCAAGTCTTTTGCAGACTTCAACAGGTTTTCTTCCAAGGTTGTCCTGTATTTGGCTCCATCTGTCTTCCCATCAACTCTGACCAGCTTCCTGTCCCTGCTGAAGTGAAGCACCCCCAGAGCATGATGCTGCCACCACCATATTTGACAGTGGGGATGGTGTGTTCAGAGTGATATGCAGTGTTAGTTTTCCGCCACACATAGCGTTTTGCATTTTGGTCTCATCTGACCAGAGCACCTTCTTCCACATGTTTGCTGTGTCCCCCACATGGCTTGTGGCAAACTACATGGTTTTCTGTTAACAGTGGCTTTCTTCTTGCCACTCTTCCATAAAGGCCAACTTTGTGCAGTGCATGACTAATAGTTGTCCTATGGACAGATTCCCCCACCTGAGCTGCAGATCTCTGCAGCTCGTCCAGAGTCACCATGGGCCTCTTGGTTGCATTTCTGATCAGCGCTCTCCTTGTTCGGCCTGTGAGTTTAGGTGGACGGCCTTGTCTTGGTAGGTTTACAGTTGTACCATACTCCTTCCATTTCTGAATGATCGCTTGAACAGTGCTCCGTGGGATGTTTAAGGCTTGGGAAATCTTTTTGTAGCCTAAGCCTGTTTTAAATTTCTCAGTAACTTTATCCCTGACCTGTCTGGTGTTTTCTTTGGACTTCATGGTGTTGTCGCTCCCAGTATTCTCTTAGACAACCTCTGAGGCCGTCACAGAGCAGCTGTATTTGTACTGACATTAGATTACACACAGGTGCACTCTATTTAGTCATTAACACTCATCAGGCAATGTCTATGGGCAACTGACTGCACTCAGACCAAAGGGGGCTGAATAATTACGCACACTCCACTTTTCAGTTATTTATTTGTAAAAAATGTTTGGAATCATGTATGATTTTCGTTCCACTTCTCACGTGTGCACCACTTTGTGTTGGTCTTTAACGTGGAAATTAATAAAATTGATTCATGTTTGTGGCTGTAATGTGACAAAATGTGGGAAAGTTCAAGGGGGCCGAATACTTTTGCAGAAACTGTATTTACATTTGTGTCGTTGACTATTTTGATGTTAGGGTAAGTGAAGCCAGAAACAGGAACACATCCACCACTATACTTCTCCCTTAATATATTATATATCCTATATTATGCAAATACCTAATTAGCCAGTCACATGCCACCAGTTCAGTCCATTTAGACAAGCAGAAATGCTCAAGACAACGATATTCAATTTCCAGCAGAGCTTCAGAATCGAGACGAAAAGTGATTTAAGTGACTCTAAAGGTGATGTGACTGGTCATTTCAGAAACTGTTAACCGACTAAAGTTTAGACTGAAATATTTTGGTTGCATCTTGAAACAACACATCAGGAGAAAGGCTACAATGACCTCATCTATTAAATGGACTAGTAGTAATATAGCACCTTTCATTTCATTCACCTTTCACTCAGATCACTTTCTACTACAAATCTCATTCACCCAACCACGTGCATACGTACAGTGCTTTTATCTATACCCAAGGACTTTTCTCCAACATTCACGCACAGTTTAGTGAATGCATCTAGGGCAATTTGTGGTTCAGTACCCTGCCCAAGGATATTTTGACACATGACTGATAATTGGAGTAATCATACAGTCAGGGTTACCATTTGCCTTTTTCTTGATTAGCAACAATGAGGAATTTTGGACATTGATGAGTTTATCCCCTCCTTAAATTTTTGTGCAGGCTGCAAGCGATTTTTCTTTCTCTGACAGAACCTTTAACACCATCAGTGGTGGAGTAAAAAGATTAAGGTTAAATGTGCATTAAACACTATAAAGATGCATCTGGAAGAATCCATCCAATCCCACGCTAGCTATTTAGGCTATTTAGACAAACAGACATGGTTGACCTATTCAAATTCAAATGGAACTTCACAATCAGGATGGCAGGTGACTATAAAGGTGTTGTGACTGGTCAGAGTATTTCAGAAAGTGCTAATCTACTGGGATTCTCATTTACAATCCCATATGGAAAAGATATATATAAATCTTATAAGGTTTGTATCTGTCTTGTGTGAAACATGAAAAGCATACAAGAGTGAAAACAGATATAAGATCCCTTGAAAAATTATATAAATGGAACTTGTATATTTTGGATACTTCCTAAAACAGTATATTAAAGTAATGAGAAAGTGGCCACTTTCATGAGTAAATCATATAAGCCTTATATGATTCATTATATGAAGCAAGCTAAAGTTGATGCAAGTCTTTTATAAGTTTTTCCTATTTCTTTTCCATATGGGATGATCTCTAGCTTTTACATTGAATGTTCCAAATAAAAGAGAGAAAATATCCAAAAAGGAGGAGGTTTCTGAGTGAAGATGTTGAAGTCAGAAGAGAATGGTTTTAAGCTAATAAGGTACCAGGAACTTAAGTAACCACTCAGTACAAAAGCACAAAACATTGAATCTTTAAGGCAGATGAGCTACAGCAGCTAAGACCACACTGGGTGCCTGTCAGCAAAGACAATCTCCATCCTGCTTTCTATTAGTTGTTTAGGCTGGTGGTGGGGCTGTAAAGGTTTGAGGGACATTTTCTTGGCACATTTTGAACCTCTTAGTACTAATTTAATGCCATGGCCTTACTACGTGTTGTTACAGACCATGTCAGTCCGACAGTGTTCCAATTCTTTACTGGCTGCTTCTAGCAGGATAACATGACATGTCACAAACCTCAAATCACCTCAGACTGCTTTCTCAAACATGGCAATGAGTTTACTGTACTCAAATGGCTTCCATAGTCACCAGGTCTCAATCCAACAGAGCAGATTTGGGATATGGTGGAAGAAGAGATTCACATCATGGATGCACAGCAGACAAATCGGCAGCAATTGCATCAAGCAGCTACATGATTATATACTGAAACATCTGAGGAGTATTTCCAGCACCCTATTAAATATATGCCATAAAGAATTAAGGTGGTTCTAAAGTCAAAAAGTGGTCAGAACTGACAGGACCAAGGTGTACCTAATTGAGGATAGTTTGCAAGTTAGTACTAACCAAAATACATTAAGTTCAACAGCTTGCACACACTGAGTGTTCTTCATGATAGGTGAGGTTCATTTGCGGAGAAGAGGAATGCTGAAATATGTCTGCCTGCTCTAGGATGATTGCTTGTGGCTTTGACTTGTCATACAGTACACAATGATGACACCTAGGCAACTTGCTTTGGTGGCTCATTTGAATGCACAAGGTAACCTGTCAGGACTGAATCAACATCTGAAATAGTTCTCATTGTAACTGTGGTAACTGCTGCAGATGGGAGAAGTTTGTCTTCCAGCTTATGGTGATAAGGTGGTTTGTTTTGTTTTGAACTGAAAACGTGATCTTTTTAAAAAAAAAAGATATTCAAGTTGTTTAAGGGCCTAAAACAGGCCAAAATGCCTAGAGGTCTGATTCCTCATTAGAAAAACTGAATGAATATTTTAACAGTTTTTATTTATTTATTTTTAAAGCATATTACCTCTGAATTTGAGCACAGGGCAGAGAAAGAGTATAAAAAAGGTGGCATGCAAAAGCTCTGCAGTCAGAAGTTTGAAGTCAATGTTTTACAACGTTAAACAGTCTGAAAAACATGCCATGATTGATAAAAGCAACTGAAAATCATCTGAAGAATTTGACTGGAGATTTCATCCCTTCTCTGTTATAGTCCTTTAAAAAGGATTTGATTTATTGTTTTCCAGGACAGGTGGTTCTCTACATGTACTAAGTATCAAGTAAATTTTATCAGTAATATTTCTAAATGTGTAGGACGTAATATTTAGCTATTAACACGATGGAGAATGTCATCATATTATATAATCCAAAACTACAGCAAGTGGGGAAAAGTAGGGTTTATCTTTAGCTTAGTTTGTAGATTTGTCATCGTATCAGCCTGGATTTTGTAGCTGGCTTTCTGAGGTCCTAAAACTCAAAGTACAACAAAATACTGAGGTTAGGGGTTTTTCATCAGAAAATGTATTTTATTCTACATAAACATTTGGAGGAAAGCTCGAAGGGACTGATGCAATGGATCTACAAACAGCAGCTGAGGTAATTATTTAGTATTTTCATGAAATAGGACATGGCAGTTGGTGGTTTCCAACTGCAATTGGATGAGATTCATGTTATAAACGTGCAGCTGATAAATCTGCAGAAGTTGTGTGATACCATCAAATCAGTGTTTCCAGCATTTTGTTGAATCTATGCCATGAAGAATTAGGGCAGTACTGAAGGCAAAAATGTTTCCAACCCAGCACTAGTAAAGTGTACTGATTATGTTGAACTTGCTTCTCAGTACATCTCAAAACCACTGCAAAAACAACCTACTGTGATTTCACGCTTTCAAACAGAGCCAGACCTTCTGCAACTCTTCCAACTCCTTCCACTTCAATGATCCAGTATCAAATGAAAGGAAACTTCCAGCTTAAATAGTAGCCTGATCCATCACAGATTACCAACAGGTGATTTCATCAGACCAGGTGTGTCAACAGCTGAGGTGGGAACAGAGGGAAGGCCTGGTCCTGCAACAGAAGGTGTGTTTATTGCATACACACACAGAAGAAAAGACTGATAGAAATATGTGAGACGCACAGGAGACTGGGGAACCATGATAGTTTTTAAGCTAAGCTTAAGCTAAGTTAACAGCCTATTTACTCCACAACACTATACGTGGAAAAGAGAATGGTTTCAATTCTATTATTTAACTCTGCAATGAATGAAAATTTTAGCTATCTAACACAGCTAATATACAAGTTATATTTTTTTACTGTAGTAAGCACAATAACAACAGTGTTTTAATGTGTTGCATTTATGCAATAGTGCTGCAGAATAAAGAGGGTTAAATAGAGCTAGACAACGAGGATAGTATTGATTTCAGAAGAAAGTGAGTACTTGAGAGTGGGAGGCAACATGTGCTCATAGTATGTATACCGAAAAACCACAGAGGATAAAAATGTAGCTTAGTAACATAGAATTACAAATACAAAAACACCCCCACACTCACTGTGTTCTTACTGAATTGAAATTTGACATTACTGAGCTTTTTGTTCAGTGTATCTCCTTCCTAGACTTCCTAGACTGTGAAGCAGCCACATTCACCTGTGTATGAAAGATGTGGTGAGGCATTTTTTTCCAAGCAGACGGCATTGCTGCTCATTTGCATCTAAAAGAGACAGAAAGTGTCTGCAGACTTTTCTGCAATGAGCTTATCTGAAGGATAGTTTCTCGCTGTGATCCAAGCACAGTTCTTCCATTTGCTTCCCTCGTGCCCTTGTAGTGGTTTTCCATTCCAGCCTTCCCCCAGGATTTGCATCAGTATCATTTTGTATGCATCACAACTGAAAAACGTCAACACTGTTAAATATAGCATCTAACTGATCCGACCCTCATGTCACATTTGGCATGTTTGGTCCTTTCGGATGTACGACGATTCTTTTTAATCTCAACAGATCTTTCCAGAATTCTCGGACTAGTGAGTCACTCCGCACCAGCTTCCCTGCTTCCTCTCAGCCTCTTGCCTTCTGCTGCCACTGTCGTATTCTATTTTAATACAGCGGAACATTTCTTAAAGTGATTACACTACATTAGCGACATCCTTTGTAGTGCTCATGAATAAGCAGGGAATTTTGTGGCTCATGTTTAAGCCTTAAGCCAACATATAAACAGTTGGGGATTGTGTATATTCTTTATTATGCTCAAATAATTTTAATCCTGTTGCAATCATTTGCATTGTAATTTTGAGCAATTTGCTCTTTGAGTTTGAGATTTTATGCACAGTGAGGAAGTGAAGCAGTTGTTGGAACTGTGCACAAAAGGTAATTCATTTTTTGCCAGATAACTTAGAATTTAAATGACAGTTTGGTTTAAAACCATGTTGGTTTCCATTACCTGACCATTTTACCTGTCATAGTTCCAGTCTTCTATTTACCACAAACACATGCACTGCTCCCCTATTTTACAGTGAGCTCACCTTGTAGCTATCCAGGTTGAGTGGGTGCAGTATTTTTCTTACTGCTGTGGTACACAGTGTTGCAAAGGGATGACCAAGTCATTTAAAGGCACCTGAAGTGAGACTTCAGCACAGTCAAACAAACATTTTCATGACATTGTCATGTACAGGTGCTGTGGCAGGCAGGAAGATGGCCCAAACACAAAGGGTTAAACTGAAGGTGGCAGCTTTACTGCACTTTAGCAAGATTACTAAATACAAAAGTTAGAAACAAGAAACCAGGATCACACAAAACACAACAATGTGGGATGATGTGACAATGGCAAAGGAAAACACAGGGCTTAAATACAGAAAGCATAACAAGGGAATTAGACACAGGAGGGAAACACAGCTTCGACTGATCTGACAAAATGAGACTGGGAGGAAGCAAAAGGGAATACACTAAACACAGGACGCGGGACTGTCAAAGGAAAACAGGAAACACACAGATATGGAGACGAGGAGAAGGACATGCAAGCTTAATGCTTCAAACAGACATGGGGACATAACTGACTGGGGAAAGTGTTTTGGGAAGTTTTATTTGCCAAATTTTAACATTAAAACAAAATGTGTTTGATGAGACAAAAACAAATTCCTCAGCATTTGAAAAAATGCATTCAAAGAACTAAAAACCATAAAAAAAACAAAAGCAATGTGAGTTTAAAACAAATTTCCCACGTGTGGGACTAATAAAGGTTATCTTATCTTATCTTATCTTATGACAGGTAAGATCACCCATCTAATGTCTGAAACAAACAATCTTTTAAGGTAAATTGTTCTCTATTTTTCTGTTTTTGTAATTTGAACATTGTGTAAGATTCTAATTCCAGATATACCAAGAACCTCCGTGCCTGAACAAAGACCAACCACCTGTTCTGTAAAAGCTACTTGTCTGCTACTAAAACCTTTTGTTCTTTTAGTTCTACTAGACTCAGTTTTAATGTCTGAATGTCTGAATGAATTGAAATTTGTGCTTTTTGTGTTGTTCTTTATGAACTTCATAATTTATTTACATTTAAGCATCACGGTATATCTTTCCCCTGGCAGTTATATCTCTTGTCATCACCAAATGTTGGTGGGTGATAGGAGTCCTCCCAGCAAGTGTGATGTGTTTGCGCTACTTCTGCAGCAGACGTGTCATCCATGGTTACCTCAGGCGAGCTATGAACACAGACATGGGGAACATTGAGAAGTTCTACATGAAGCCACAAGGTACATAACATTTACGCGGAAACCAGAAACTGCCACGTTCTGTTTTGCCATAATACAAAAGACTTTTCGCAGTTTCTGTTTGTAATGCATGGTCCCTTGCTTGAAGTGGTTTGAAACACACATTTAGAAATATTACAGATACAATTTTGGTGTTACTTACATCCACATAGTTGACCTCCTGTCCCGGAAAACACAAAATCAAAGCTGTTGCTCATCATTTCCTTTTATCAGTGGTGCCATGTTTTTTTTTTTTTTTTTTTTTTTTTTCTGACTGTTCTGCATTGCAAAACTTTGATGTCAAACTCATGACTGCAGAGTCATCAGCTTATAAAATTTTCAGATTCAAATAGTGCTGAAGGGTTACTCTGTTCATTCAAATGAGCCACCAAAGGCTATTGCCCAAATGTCTTTACTGCATGCGGTAAGTGAAAACCACAAACCACTGTCTATGGCAACTTTCAACATCACTTTTCTAAGAATGCTTAGATTGTGCAAGCAGTTCATTTTACTTGGATCAGTGGTTCCCAACCATTTTTTTCTGGCCCCCCTTTGTTTTACAAGAAAATGTTCGCCCCCCCCACCACCCGTACAAACACATCCTCCAACCACACACCCCATATTTTGTCAAACTCCACTGCAGTTTATTTCACACCTCAAACTTTTTGTAAACAATTAACAAATAAAAGTAACTGCAATAAATTACAGGTAGTAATAAACTAAACTCTTTTACACTACGTCCACACCTACGGGTATTTTTGAAAATGCAGATTATTTTATGCGTTCGTGCCTTTTGTCCACATGGAAATGGCGTTTCAGATCACTGAAAACAGAGATTTTTAAAAACTGTCAGGGTAGAGATTTTCAAAAAGTCAGTTTTTACGTTTATGTGTGGATGAGGAAAAAGTTGATTTAGTCACGGAATGTCAAAGGTGTGCACCTTTTTTGACTTCATGCTGTGCACCACGTTATTGTTTATGTGAGGTGAATTTCTACAATGGCAGATATAGACAAAATACTGCTGCTGTTAATCTTACTAGCTGCAGTTTTTTACACGCTTACATATACCCACGCAGTTATTGTTCCTCCATTTAGAAAGACAGATGTGTCAGAGTTAAGTTCGGACGTGGCTTCTACATTCAACACAGACACTCTCACAAACATATCCTGACGCCAACATCATCATCGGTTTTGAAAAAATGTAATTTTTTAAAATTACATTTATGTGATGTACGTGTGGACGTAGCCTTCAAGAACAGAAAAACAAACCATCTTTATGTTGTAATTATTTTACATGTCGACTCAGGGGAAACAAACTCTGCTGGGGATACCTACTTTGCACCACCATTGTGCAGGTGAAGCCAAAGGCAAGATATGCTTCATCATATTTTCTAGTATTTGGCTCAGAAAGAAGTTGGTTTGGAAGCATATTTGGTGATCCTTCATCTGTTTTTTGTTTGTATGGGACCGCCGTCAAAACCATGTCCATTATGCTAGCAGTGTTCAAATGTTCTTTTTTTTTTAATTCATATCTTAGAAACCTTGAAACCTTAGCGATGGCAGTGCAATCAGGTTCTGAAGTATTACAACCAGTTTGTCTGGTACTGCATTCTCTGCTCCATTTTAATGTTCACTTTAAATTTCAGGATGTTGCTTTGCACTGCACTGAGTTGCTCCTGTGTAATTGGCTGATTATGATATTTGTGTTAATATGCAGTTGAACAAGTGCACCTAATGTATACACAACTATTTTTCTCTTAACTTCTGAGAGAGCCCTTTTAACCTTCATGTGGTCAGCATTCAATATTATATTAAAAATTTTGTTTTTTCCAATATTTGAAGCAATAGGCTGAGTTCTGTTTATTGTCTGCTTGCCCCAGGCTCCTGTTTTTGGGTAGCAGTGCTAGAAGGCAAAGTGGTGGGCACTGTAGCAGCAGTTGGCCAGCAAAAGGAATCAGGAGATGCTGTTGTCCTGCAGAGAATGTCTGTTGACCAAAGATATCGGAAATGTGGGGTTGGTGTTGTGCTGGGAAGGGAAGTTCTGGAGTTTGCTGCTCATCATGGATATTCTTCAGTTTTCCTTGGGACCACAGCATATGCACCGGCAGCGCACCGCCTCTACCAGCGCCTGGGTTTCTGCTGTGTGGGGTCACCAACGGGTATGCCACACCAGGAGGACGACAGTCTTTACTTGAACAAATTTTCTACAGAGTACTCCACCATCACTATAGAATTGATGTGCAAAACATCTCTCTCAAATGGACACCAACTACAGTGAATACGCAGGTGACTAAAAATGAAGGGATTTTTTGAGACTGATAGGTCTGTTAACTTGCATAGTCACCATATTTGCCGGCTTTCCTTTCTGCCTTAAAATAGGCTAAACTTTAATAATATAGTAAATCTTTTCTGGTCTTATTGACGAAGGTAAAGTGCAAACATTCACACAGCAAACTACTGTACACAGTTTTTCCTCCCACACACATACAGTGGGGCAAAAAAGTATTTAGTCAGCCACCGATTGTGCAAGTTCCCCCACTTAAAATGATGACAGAGGTCAGTAATTTGCACCAGAGGTACACTTCAACTGTGAGAGACAGAATGTGAAAAAAAAATCCATGAATTCACATGGTAGGATTTGTAGAGAATTTATTCGTAAATTAGGGTGGAAAATAAGTATTTGGTCACCTCAAACAAGGAAAATCTCTGGCTCTCACAGACCTGTAACGTCTTCTGTAAGAAGCTTTTCTGTCAATGCCCCGAGTATTGTAAAGTAATTTTGTAGTACAGGGCCCAAAAAGTAAAAGTAAAAAAAAAAAAAAAAAGAGACATTAATTTCCAAAAAAAAAGAGAAATAATGAAGAAAAATCCATAAAGACAAAATGAGACAGAATGAACACAGACAGGAAAACTAAAGATATAACCGAAATAAAAAAACTTAACACAAAAAACTCAAAGTTGTAAAAGAATAACAATGACCATCGGAACCAAAATTCAACATAATAAGAACCCAAAACTCAGAAACATAAACAAACCTGAGACTGTAACAGACACACTTTTATCAGAGAGCCGATCTCATTTCACTTCATTTTTATGATCCTTTTGTTGCTTTTCTCTCTACTTTCTACTTCATGTGTTAAACTGTGTTATTTTTTTTAACTGTACTGGATCTTGTGATGGACCAATTTGTGCCGTGTTGTAAAGAACTCAGTAAAGATTATTATTATTATTGTCATAGTGTTTACTGACTTAGTACTATATGGCTGCTGTTACCTCCCCATGTTTTTGTTGTTGCTTATTTGTCTGTTGTCAGGGTAACATCAAAAAACAGCTTTCCTGAAACTGAAAGGTCTTATTGTCATGAAGAAAAAAAAGAACCTATTATAATCTGGTGCAGACCGAATGACAGTATGCTTGTTATTTTAATTTTAAAATAATTTCAGTTATATGAGCAACTTGAGAACTGATTTTCCAGCCATCTGCTTGGGACACCAGGCAGTTGAGAAGGCACTGAGGTTACAGGACAGAGTTTAGGGGTGTGTAATAATGTGAGTGTTTGATGGAATCCAAATGAGCTTTTTGTTGATTTGATACTGGCTACTGGATAACAAGTAAACATAGTTTGATGTGTATCTGGCTATAGTTATTTATTGGTTTGAAATTCATTATATTTTATTTGTACATTTATCACAATATGTGTGTAAATGTAACTGTACCGCAGCACTCCAATTCAAACCACACTCTTTGTGCATACTCTGTGGGTTGGCCATGTTCTATTATACTCTGTGGCTATTTTTGACATTGTATTTGATTTATAACATCTGCTTGGCTGAGATAATAAAAGGGTGTATCTGTCAAACCCACACTTTCTGCACTCTTGCTTTTCTCACTTTTTTTTTTTTATCACTTCACTTGCTCGGCAGAAACTCGTTGCCCCTACAGTAAAGTTAGATGAACTGGAGAACAGCAGGGTCCACCTAAAGGCAAAGGCTGTAGTATCACTTCTTCATGAACAGTCAAAGATGGGAACAATAGTTAGAGAACCACTGAGCATAAAATGATTAAAATCAGTAATTTTATTTTGAAAGATGTATAATTTTTGGCTTCACATTGTATTGCAAATCGAGCTGACCTAAGAAAAGGATAAACAATAATCATACACAACACAGCTTTTCAGCAGTAGGTATTATTCATAGCATCACACAGGTATCTAACAGTTAATCTGTTATCTCAGTAAAATGCAGCTCTATGGCATTTTCCTTTCTTCTCTTGACAATTTTATATTACAACTCAGTATTCAGCACACAGTATGGTGGTAAAATAGCCCTGCTGCTTTAGAGCAACATGGTTCTGGGTTTGAACCTCATAGTTATGTGGAGCCTATGTGTTCTATCTGCCTTCCTTTCATATGTCAAAATACACACATTTTGGACCTCGTCTCTCAACCTGCAACTTGTGGGATCACCTCCAGTGGCCCCACAACCCCACATAGAAAAGTGGTTAAGAGAATGAATCGACAATGTAGGAGTTGGCACGTATTTAGCCTACTTATTTTTTTTTCTACAAAGAGATCTTATTATAAAACTTGAACAACATATCTGACTTAGACTTTTTGCATAATATCTTCACATTGAAACTTCAATCTCAGCATTTTTAAGTTTTTGTGAAATCTACGGTTCCGCATATCTATTCATAAGAGCAGGCGGTTCATGTTGCGAAATTCCTACTCAGACAGCCAGGATCAAAACTTTTCTATGGTGGAAAATATTTGGAGAGTTTATTGATGGGTATTAAATCAGAAACACTATAATATTAAGTTTATCATAATTGCCTTGTGTTCTGTGCAATGCACTGTTAAAATTCATCACATATGTTTAGATTATCTTTTGATTTCCCATCATTTCTAGCTGACTCACTCAGGAAAGAGGTATGCTCTTGCTCCACCTCCTAAAATACCCCCAAAGTTTGCCCTATAAGCAAAAAAAAAAAAAAGGAAGTAGATTAGATTTTAAACTCTTCAAACTGAAAAAGCTCATCATTCTATTTCCAGCTCGTCCATTGATTTTGTTTTGTTTGATCTGCAAGGGGAGGTAAGGATTATTTCAATTATATTTTGCATTCATTAAAGTTTAGGCATATATATATTTGATTATCTATCATTAACCTTATATTATTTTAAAAGCAATCAACACCTCAGTGTAAATAGTTTGAAAGGGAGGGGATTTATTATAGTGAAAACTATTTCACATAAAACATTTTTGATTTCACAGATTGGACTCCAGCTTTTAAGGCAGATGCAAGGATGAGTGTCGAGTACCATGCATCCACACATGGCATTGATGACACTAAAATTGCCTACAAGCAGTTTTTTGAAGAAGGCAGCAAATTTCACTCTGCAGGTAATGAACCTTGATTTTAAATTTCCTGTCTTTTTTTTTTTAAAGGAAATCACAAATACATAACCTTGCTCTGCTCTCAACTTTTATGCTTGGCTCCGATGGAAAATTTTAATCTACATGGAGCAATTGGGAAATGGTAACCTTCCTGTGGCTGAAGGTGTGCTTTTTTGGTAACGATAGTGCTAAGCAGTAGTTTTATAGAAAAATCAACCATTTGGCTAGTACCTGCACAACATCACCATGCAGTCTCATCTCTTTATTATTTGCACAAGGAACTGGTGGAACCAAAATGCACCTAGATGAATATTTAACTTAAATATGTCCTTTTATCAAAATAACAGCATTCATGTGAATATATTGTATTTAAAGTCAAACAGAACACTTTTGAGGCTGCAGCGAACATAATATTACTTATTCCATTAACAGTCATTGTATAAAGCACATATGGTTGAAGTTGCTTTATTAAAAATATTTGAATTAGGTACATTTTGAAAGAGGAATTAACCATTTTTATGCAAGATGAATGTTTTTTAAAGTGTAATTTTGCAATACCACCCTCTAAAACCACAACTTCCTTAACATGCTTCACCAACTTATAGTTTCTCCTTCTCCTTTGCCATCCGTCATTCAGTTTATATAGTAAGAACCAGTCCTTTCAAGCTTGCCACAGTGTGCCTGGGGTTGCTGTGTTTACTCCTTTTGGCTGGTGTCATAGGTCAAAGCATCCACTGTGAGTCTACCTTTTTGTTCTGTCTGTTAAGTATTAACATTTCCTTATATCAAGGTGAAATAAATTGATTGTCCTCACCTCTGTCATGACTCCTCTCCAACAGATCAAAATGTGGAACGAGACTATCAGAATAGCTCAAAAGCCATGACTATGCAGAATCAGGACCTGCAGCAAAACATAAAAGCTGTGCAAAAAGAGAAACAGGATACGATGATGCGCTATGATCGCTTACAGGAAAATTACAACTCCTTATCTACAAGCAGAGAACGGTTGCAGACCAATTACAATTTACTGATGGAGGAAAAACAGCAGCTTACACAAAGCCAAGCCCAGTTAAAGGACAGTAACGCTGCTTTGAACCAAAATTTTGAAAAGCTAGAAACTCTTAAAAATCAGCTGCAGTTGAACAATGATGCCTTGACTACAGGCAAAGACTTGCTACAAAAACAATATGATTCAGTCCTCAAGCAAAGAAATGACTTGCAGACCAGTTTTGACTCTGTGACCAAAGAGAGGAACAACTTACAGAACAAATTCAACAATGTAACCGGATCAAGAGAGCAGCTGCTGAATCGTTACAACGACTTGATTAAGACAGTGGAAAATCTGCAAGATAACTACAACTTCTCTACAACTGAGAAGGACAAGTTAGCAAAAGGTCACCAAAATCTGACTGTACAACTTGAGCATCTTCAGTCTACCTACAATGTAATCAAAAAAGCAGAAAATGTCCTGCGGGCTAATTATGACTCATTGGTTAAGGAAAAAAACGCTCTTCAAAGCAATTTTCAGAATGTAACATCAGAAAGAGACCTGCTGAAGGTGAATAATGAAAACCTGACTGCTGAGAGAGTAAAGCTGTTGGAGGAAATTAACAGACTGAATGCAACAATGCAAGGTAAGCAAAAAGAAAACAGCTATCAAACATCTCTTTACTTTTGCCCCAGTGTTTGGTTATTGATCAACAAAAAAATGTAAATTACAGAGAAGAAATGCCCCACTGGCTGGAAGAAGTTTGAGTACAGCTGCTACTTCACTTCAGTTAGCAAAAAAACGTGGGAAAGGAGCAGAACTGACTGCCAGAACAGAGGAGCAGACCTGGCAATAATAAAAAGCAAAGAAGAAATGGTTTGTTTACATTTGTCTTCTCTCCATATATAGTATTTGAGGTCATTTTCTTTTCTTAAAGTTGAACTCATTTTTTCCCTCCCCATTTTCACCAGTACATCAACTGACAACGCATGCTATGAATTTCAGCTCCTGAAAGTTTTTTTATTAAGTCATTTTTTTATTTTCATAAAACTAACACAATAACATAATCATAATGACATAAATGACATACTCGTAAAAATGTTACCTTAAAAAACAGAAAGCTTTGCTAATACAGATATTATAACAATATTCAAAGTCTACTAGCTCACTCTTTCATCACCAATGCTTATTAGTTTTTTCTCTCCTATGTATTACCAACAGGTCACTAACTTTGAAGATGTTATTATCCATTCTTCGTATAAAACTACTGATTGGTGCTGTCTGATCTGCAATCTTCCCATTTATGGAACCAGCTTCCAGTTTTGATTCAGGGGACAGACACTATCTCTACTTTTAAGATTAGCCTTAAAACTTTCCTTTTTGCTAAAGCATCTAGATAGGGCTGGACCAGGTGACCCTGAATCCTCCCTATGCTGCAATAGGTGTAGGCTGCTGGGGGATTCCCATCATGCATTGAGTATTTCTTCTTCAATTCAGTTCAATTCAAAATGCATTTGTATAGCAGATTTAAAAAGAACAGAGTTGACCAAAGTGCTTCACAATCGGTTAAGAACAAGAGAAAACAATAGGGAGACAAATATAGCTAAATTAGAAACAAATACAGATAATCTTCAGTTACCTTTCTCACTCACTATGTGTTAATAAACCTCTCTGCACTGAATCGTACTTGTTATTAATGTCTGGCTCTCTTCAACGGCATGTCTTTTATCCCATCTTCCTTCCCTCACCCCAACCGGTCGTGGCAGAAAGCTGCCCCTCCCTGTTAAAAGGGAGCTTTTCCTTCCCAATCTTGCCGGGGTGCTGGATCATAGGGGGTCATATGATTGTTTGGTTTTTCTCTGTATGTATTATTGTAGGGTATACCTTACAATATAAAGCGCCTTGTTTGTTTTGATTTGGTGCTGTATAAATAAAATTGAATTAAATTGATCCTTTTGTATGACAAACATTTGCTGTAACTTGCATGTCTCGTTCTTAATAGACCTTCATCAATGGCTTGTATAGCAGTGACAAAGAAGTCTGGATTGGACTGACTGATGAAGGAGTAGAGGGGCAGTGGAAATGGGTGGATGGAACTCCAGTGACCTTAACGTAGGAAATTTAATATATATCTTTTGTTTTTTGTTTTTTTTTTGTAAAGTTCTGCTTATCCAAGGACATTTTTATTCTGACTTTGATGTTTCCCATCTCTTGTAGGTTTTGGGGTAAGGGCCAGCCCAACAGCTATGATGGGAGAAACCAAGACTGTGTGGAGTTTTGGCACCGCGCATCAGGCGTCGGTGATTGGAATGATGAGAACTGTAATATTGAACAAAACTGGATCTGTGAGATGTAGTTTTCCAGAACTTTGGAATGCGTTAGGTGATACTGTCTGTTACCAATGAACATCATGTAATGTAAGCATAGAAACACATTAAAGATTATAATAGTATGTTTTACAACTCACCAATTTATCCAAATGTTATTTGCTGGAGCAAATACAGATTGATGTAGCTTGTTGAATGAGTGACCCAAAAGTAACTCCAAAAATATCTGCGTATACTGTTTATCATCTTATTCCTGACTCTGATGGTGACACAGTATCTGTCACTTGCCAACAGATATTTTTGAAGGTACAATTAATTTGACACATGTAACTTACCCATATGCCAGTTTGCATGAAATTAATTTACTATCATGACCATTTAGTACAATGATTAACGAAAGCCTTTACAAAGCCTTGTACTGTTATAATCAGTTATGTTATTATCACTTAATTATGCTGTACTTGCTTATCAGTGATTTTTTGTAACTAGGAAAATGGTACCAAATTAAATGCTGTGTAATTTAATTTGGTGAATGGTGGTTCAGTGAAGAACTGAACCACCATTCAGTTCTTCACTCTCATTATTACAATAAAATAAAATAAATAAAATTTTTATCTTGCTCGTTCATTTAGATATTAATCCAAGCAAATTAAATAACACAGCCTGCACTACTTTTTACAGAAATTATATTCAAAGACTTGTTATGACCTTGTAGTTTTTGACATGTGTTTTTACATACAACTGCCTGTTTCATATGTTACACTGTGTTTAAGCAAGAGTATAGTCAAGGGTGACATGTGCTGAAACCTCTGTGCTCACAGTGGTTTCCTGTTTCACCAATGTAGTGGAATTGACAGAATCACAGCTATAAACATTAGGGTAGGATAACAGTCAGTTTCAGGAATGAATGTGTTAAAGTAGGGAAAAAAGGGAAGCAATGGTGTGACAGCTCAGACTATTTCAGTGTTTAACAATAACAGTCCACTAGAGGGAGGTACAACCAACACATTCCCGTCAGCTTTGTCTGCATTATATTTTTCATTCTGAAAACTTTTAGTAGAATTTTGCAACCATATTAGCCCATGTTGGTTCAAGTACCTTCTCCCTCTTTTTTTCCCATGTCAACAGTCCTTTCTGGCACTAGTGAATGCTAATACATGTGCTCCACAAAGTTTTTGTTCTTTGAGCCCATCAGAGGATACGCTTCTACATCACTAAGAAATAAAATGTTGTTACAAGAGGATGGGTCTGTTACATTTCTGCCTGAATTTCTTCTACCATTTGGCCTTGCAGTCCCACACAAGAGATCCTACTCATTTCTCTCCAGGCTACTCCAGGCAGGAGTTTGCTCTCAGTCTTCTATATAGTGTAGATATAGCTTATATTTACTCTTTACTTTTTAAAAGTGATTTAATGGTTTATCCACCTATCCGTTCTCTTCTGCTTATCTTTATCAGGATCAGTTTACTTGTCACAGAGTGTTACACACCTAGTTTTCTGGAACTCTTAAAGGAGCATTTTAAAGTTTGACCAAATAAATTCTCAACCTGCTGCTTTGATTTGGTGTATTTTGAATCTGCTAGTTTTACAGCTGAGTTCAGTTACAGTCTCTGTAAATGTTCAGTTCAATTTAGGCCAATTCACAACAACAGTTGCCTCAAAGGACATTACACTGCAAGGTAAATACCCAACAATATCCTGGAGAAAACCCCAACAATCACACTTAAACTCACACTTACACAGCCTCACCAACATAACTGTTGCTTTTCCCACTATCTTGTTAGTTGGCATTTATTCACAGGTGTTTTTACATCCTACATGTGGCTGTGCTTCTCAACAGTTGAGCTCCATCTGTTCTGTGACTAAATTTCTGACAATTATTCTGGGGTTGACAGGCAGGCTGTCTGTGTAACAGCATATCTATCTATGCATGTCATGCTATAGACATTTGTTAAAATACCAAAAAATTGCAGAGTGTAGTTATAATTTTAACAATGTAAATTTATATAAAATTGTGACATGTGCATGACTTCTTTGGTTGTTATTTTCCTAAAAAGTGTTCTCTTGACATATCCCATGTTGGTCCAGATGCTTGTCCAACATGGGTTTGAAGGACCCCATTAGGATTTTCTGTTATGCACAGTGAAAGTGTGAGAGACACACACAGTCTCTCTATGTGTGTCTGTTTCATCCATCTGTCTGTCTATCTCTACTTCTCCACCTACTCGTACAAGTAGGTGGTGAGTTCTTAGTTTGGCCATGCTGCTGTGTGGGAGCAGCTCTGTGTAGACTGACACCAACCCTCCCAGAGCTCCAATACAAAGTCTCCACCTCACATTCATTTACTGCACTTGTTTATAATATCAAACACATAATATCATTGATATTCTGGGTTATAACCTCTGTAATACACCCGGAAAGCCTCATTGCAATATCTTTTAAGTGTAAGTACCTGTCATGTTTGTATATAAACCTGGAAATAATCAAACAGTTTGAGGATTTAGACACATTTTCAAATGTAGAATAAAGGAGATATGCAGTGTTTCACATCCAGCAAACTATAGGTTTGATTTACTTGACTTCTGTTTCTTTAGTAAAACTCAGGTGATACTCAGGTAGATTTGATCATAATATCTGAAGCTTGTCCAAATAAAAAAACTTGCAGCCAGCTATTACAAATACATCTGCCCTTCAAGTTTCCAGAACATTGATTACTGTGAAACACTGGGACAGTGGGAAACACTGACACTGAGTTAAAGTGTCAAACTCAAAATGCTATACAAAGACAAGAGGCTCTTTCACAGTGTCAAGTCATGGCTATGCTAAAGGTTGCTAACAAGGCTGCACATGGACCTCTAAACAATCTGTGGAAACTGAATTAGGGTGCACATAAAGCACAGTCAGACTGACCAAAAGTGACCACACATTCAGAAGGGCAACACATCAGGCTTTGCTTACTGAGCTAAAAGCAACATCAGTCACAATATAGCTCTGTGGAGTGTGCATTAATGGACCCATAATGCAGGAGGCAGGAAAATTCAAACAAAATGTAAGGTTTTTAATAGGGAATAAGAGCGATAGGGCGATCGTTGCTCAAGAGTTGGCAGTTCATCTTGTTGAAGGTTGCCGGTTCGAGCACCGGCTCCGACAGTCTCGGTCGTTGTGTCCCTGGGCAAGACACTTCACCCGTTGGTGGTGGTCAGAGGGCCCGGTGGCGCCTCTGTCAGTGCGCCCCAGGGTGGCTGTGGATACAATGTAGCTTGCCATCACCAGTGTGTGTGTGAATGCGTAGATGACTGAATGTGTAAAGTGCTTTGGGTTCCTTAGGGACCAAGTAAAGCGCTATACAAATACAGGCCGTTTACCATTTAAGAGTTGGAATAATAGCTCGAACCCCAGACCACCTGTTTTGAATGTCAACACCCCTGTGAATATTCTTTATCAGTTATTATCAGTCTTATGCATATGAACATGTGTGGGACTGATTATAAGTTCACCGTTAGTGGATGGTCATGATTTAATTTAGTCCCAGTGTTTCCTACCCTTTTAAAAGGACATGATGGGAGGACAAGCAGAATGTTCACACAACTAAGGAATAACATAGCTGCCATCACACAAGCTTCTGGTGATCTCAGTCATGATGGGATAGCATACGTTATCAGGTTCTACAAAAAACAGAGTCCTTACATCTGCAGTGCTTTTATTAAATAGGGGACAAAATGGGACAACAGAGAATGAGACATTCATAAATTCATATACAAGTTTTGAGAAATGAAACTTTTCACTAAAATTGTTAAGAGTGTACTATTAATTGTGATTAAGTGCTTCACACATATTGCATAACACAAGTATATTCATTAGTGGTCTCAGATAATAAAATTGATGTTTAAATATGCGTACATTAAAGAAAAGTGCTATACAAATACAGGCCATTTACCATTTTACCATTTACATTAATTAAATAAAAAAGGCGCAAAGCACTTGGTTAGCACTATTGCCTCACAGCAAGATTGTTCTGAGTTCAATTCCACCATCAGGCCGGGGTCTTTCTGTCTCTCTGGACTTTACCTGTTCCCCCTGTGTTTGTGTGGGTTCTCTCTGGGTGCTCCAGCTTCCTTCCACTGTCCAAAGACATGCAGTTAGTGGGGATAGGTTAACTGGAAACTCTAAATTGGCCATAGGTGTGAATGCAGGTGTGAATGGTTGTCTGTGTCTATGTGTTAGCCCTGTGACACACTGGTGACCTGCCCAGGGTGTACCCTGCCTATTGCTCCAGCCCAGCTCTGGGGCTGTTTTGCTGCCTCAGGACTCGGAAAACTTGCTATGGTAAAGGGAACCAATGTCCGGCCATTTGTTCATGACCACAAGCTAAAGTGCACTTGGGTTTTGCAGCAGGACAATAACAGTTATTGTATACAGTATACAGTATACAGTTATCACTAACTAGCACATACACCAAATCAGAATCAGAATCAGAATCAGAGAGACTTTATTTATCCCCAAGGCGCAATTAAGAAGGTGGCTAGAACTAGGGATGGGAGCTCGAAACAGACGTTACGGCACTGTGTCGAGCTTCCGTTTCGAACAACGAAGTTTCGATGTTTCGAAACGCTGCTCTACAGCGCTGTTCAAAACACCCAGGTCACGTGACCATGATTAAACAAGGTTTTGTTGTGACTCCTGCAGTTTCAGCAGGTGGCGTATCTGCTGCTTCTAGTTATTGCCAGGTGCAATGATTCACATTTTTTTTTTATCAGCGAGAGTGATTTGGATGGGTAACTACTGAATTAATGTTTTCGATACTACTATATCTATTCATTACATATGCATGTGCAAAAGAAAAGAATGCCCTCGCTCTCATTATTATTTTCACTGTGGATTATGAAGAATAATATCCAATTATTATATATAATAATATATTATAAGATATTATATTATTACTATCCAATTATTTAAACGCTGAAATCAAAAGTGTAATTAAATGAATATCATATATAGATATATAAATAATATGTAAATATAGTATTCGAATGATTGAATGACTGTCACATAGATGAAAGAAACAGAGATTGGTGGGTGAGCTTCATTCACTCATATCAGGAGAGAGAGAGAGCAGCATGCTGTGCTGTAGATTAAAATATCTCAATAAAAAGCTCCTCTCTGCATTCAATGAGAAAAATATAAGGGGAGGAGTTTTTAGCTCTGACTCCTTCTGGTCTCTAGTTTTTTCTGCTTTCAACAAAAAACTGTTATATGACGTCATTCTCACTATAACCTGTTACTCACATTAGGTTTTGCCATAAAGAATAAATTTATACTGTAAAAACAAATGTCAGAGAAACATATCCATGAATTACAGGCGAACAAGTATCATGTCAAATAACTTTATTCCCTTCCTGTATTATTCATCCTGACACCTATGGTGCGAAAATCTCGTAAACAGGAGGCTTGCAGGTTCATGCCAGTGTTACAAGATACAGCATTCACAGCAGTGTAAAGTTAATGAAAGTTTCGTCATGGTTCAAAGGTTGCTCAGCAGAGGATGATTTAAAAATGTACTGGTGAACGTGACATGGACTGTTATGATTGGTCAGAATTGGCATGTGAAAATATAATAAATGTCACCCTTTTTATAAGAAAAGGGACACACATTTAATCTTTTTCATTAAATATATATATTTAAATTAATTAGAATTAAAACCTAAAGCTTCTAGCGTTAACGGTCAATATTTTTCTCACCTTTTTTTGTGCGAAGATTTCTCCAAATCATGTTTTTAACATCATTATTGACAGTCTGGTGTAATAAGTAGTTTTGTTTGGAACTGTGCAGGACATGTCTGCATCACTGTTAACACAGCCTTATCAAGATCTGACGATATCAAGACCTAGCCGGCAAGTGTCACTGTGGAGATGGGCTTCAGATTGTTTCGAAACCTTGATACAATTCACACACAAAAATGCCTCGAATATTTCAGTGCCTTGCTTTGCCCATCACTAGCTAGAAACAATATGGATCAAAGTGGATTGTGAAGCATTTTATACATGGAACATGAGCTCAGGTTTATGTGATGGACACCAGTCATAAGAACCACAAGATGGGCTATTCCCTTCAGTTCCCAGCAACCCTCTCCTATAGCCTCAGCCCAGGAGCAAAGTCAGGCCAACGAGGTCAGGAGCCACTCCCATGACTGCACAAAGGCTGCTGGATACTGTAGTCCATTACTAAATAAAGCCTCCTGGGTAATGTAGTTCATACTAACAGGGACTTGATGAATGTACATACATTCAGAAATTCAGTTTTTCGACACATTGTCTTGAGCTGTCAAAAACTTGTCGACCAAACTGAATATTTACACTGGATGGGAACAGCTGCTTCAGAGCAAGGAGCCGAGGGATGTGATTGACTGAGAGAGTTATTAGTAACGCCACCTCTCCCTTTGATATGTGCTTGATCCTCCTTGTACAGGATCAAATTCAAATTTCAAATTCAAATTCAAATTTTATTTGTCACGTACACAGTCATACACAGTACGATATGTAGTGAAATGCTTGGGCAACTGCTCGTGACCTAAAGAAAACAAAAAAGGAAAGGCTATGAATAAGATAGGAAATAAATATGAAAAATTAAAAAGGGTAAATTCAACTAGGAAGGAATAAAATATAAATTAAGGTTAAAAATGAAATAACTGTACAACACAAATTAGAATGAAGGGTAAATTTAACTGGGAGAATAAGATAAAATATATAAATTAAAGTTGAAAATAAAATAACTGTGCAACAAAATACACAATACACAATATAGAACTATATAAGAATGTATGAAGAAATCTAAATATAAATAAATATATACACAATAACAGCAGCTGTACAAGTATTAACCGGAAATGAAGAATATAGTGACCAGTGTTGTGCAAAAACAAAGTCCAGAAAGTCCAGTGTGTGTGTAAGAACCATATGTGTGGGTCAGTACTGTGTGGTGGTGTGATTGAGAGACCGTATCGAAGAAGCTCCTCCTCAGTCTCTCTGTGTTGGTCTTCAGGGAGCGGAATCGCTTTCCTGACCTCAACAGAGAGAACAGTCTGTTGTTGGGATGGCTGAGGTCCTTCACCATCTTCCTGGCCTTGGTCCAGCACCGCCTGCTGTAGATTGAGTGCAGGTCAGGGAGCTCGGAGCGGATGGTGCGCTCAGCTGACCGCACAACCCTCTGTAGAGCTCGTCTGTCCTGCATGGTGCTGTTCCCGAACCAGGTTAAGATGTTTCCCGCCAGGATGCTCTCTATGGTGCACGAGTAAAAGTTCCTGAGCACCTTGGAGGGCAGTTGGAAGTCTCTCAAGCGTCTGAGGTGGTAGAGACGCTGTCGGGCCTTTTTCACCACGGTGTTGATGTGACAGGACCATGACAGGTCCTGCGTGATGTGAACTCCGAGGTATTTGAAGCTGTCCACTCTCTCCACTGGGCACTCGTTGATGACGGGGGTCTGGTAGTTCCTCTCCTGCTTAGTGCTGAAGTCCACTATCAGCTCCTTTGTCTTACTGACGTTTAGAAGGAGGATCATTCACCTAATGAATCCTTGAACATGGCTGTAATCTGTGTTTTTAAGACCTACAACTTAGTTGTGGTTGGATTACTAAAATAAAACTTTTATGAGCCTGTTTATTTTTTTCCTTCAAAGTCTGCTGAAATGCAGTTTGCAAGAGGGCACATTCACAGAAGTATGAATAAGTTTTTTTGACACAAGGTCATAACTAATCATAAATCCAAACCACGTAGCATGCTAGCATGTGAACAGGTTAATTATTAAATATATGAGAATGAGAGTCCAGTAACTTTGTCAGTCATTTTATACTGTCATATTGTGTAAGTCATATTGTGCAATTCAGACTGCTCCTTTTTAACTCTCTCACCTCCAGCTCACTACAGTGGAGTCTGGGTTTGTCTAAGAACTGGATCTCAAGGAGACTCTCTCAGGTAAGTCATTTTAATTCCACATACAAGTCAAACAACTCAAAAACACTTTAGAGTAGGTTTATCATTGTCAAGGTGGACAGCTGATGATGAATATAAATGCAGATGTGTTTCTGGTATATACTTTTTATTCTACATTAAATTGCTCTTGTTTTGACATAATAGTCTGACAGTGCAGGCGACATTCAAAAAAGGTCTACAATGGCTGATATAGTTTCCTGACCTTCAAAAGTTTCTTGACCTGAAAGGACTGTCCAAGTAGCTACACATATTATCATGTAATATTTCACTTCTGCCTTTCGTGATATATAGATTTTCTGTGAGCCTTTCTAAGTAGAAGTTTAAAAATTTACTCAAGTGCAAGGATTCTCAAAGTGCTATTGAAAGAGTGCCTAATTAAGAATCTGGCACAAACACAAGTATAATGTTTCTAATGATTTATTGAGAGAATGGTGTTTTTTGTTGGTAACTGCCACTTCGGTACGCTTGCTAGTTTACAGTCAAATTAGTGACGTACCATTAACTGAAACTATCTATATTTGCTAAGTTCAGAAAAGTTTGGTCTGTTATGGTGACTTCAAAAATAAAGTTTGGTCATAATTATGTGCTGATTTTTACTGTTTATAACATCAACTGTAAATGGTTGGTCTTTCCTTCATGGGCCACACAAATTATTATCAAGGGGTTTCTTTTGTCCTGCTTTTTCTTTTTTTAACCTTGACTCTAATTCATCACTCTTTGCATACCTACCAAACCCTTCTTCTTCAAAATTGTGAGTAACTCTTTCTAACCCTCTAAATGCTGAGAATCATCACACTTGATGATGCTATATTTCTAAGAAAGGCAAACTGACTTTTCTGGTTTAAAACAGTTAATAGTTTTTGATGCCTGTCAGTTAGACTAATAATTTTATTTGCTCCCTGATTGTTAAGACTTAAGAGAATAAGTTAATAATAAAAAAAACCCCCAGAAATGATATATTATTATAGGGCTTCAGTTAGGATTAGGGCTGGTCCTGTTACTGATGACACGTGGACCTCAGTGGGTTAATATTTTCTGTCTTGTAGTAGTGAGTCCAGATTTTTAGGTTTTTGTATTATACCATGACCTATTTTTCCTCTGAATTTGAAAGTGACAGTAGTTATTAGAATTAACATTTTAAAAAACATTGTAAAACTTTGTTTAAAATCAGTACTTTATTATTATAATGACAAATTACTATGTCTTATAAATTAAACAGAATCAGAATCTGAATACTTTATTAATCCCTAAGGAAATTATGTGGTTACAGTTGTGCCAAGAAAATAACAGTAACAGTTATTATATATTACAAAGTTTACAAAATATAAGAAATAGCTTTAATTTTCCTGTAATTTTGGAATCACATTAAACTTTAAAGTTAAAGGCATTGTGGGCAACATACTTTACAGCTGTTTACAATTTTTTCAGTTTTTATAACCTCTGAAATTGTGAAATTTACCCCAGTGTGTCTAACATTATGCACTGAAATCAGAATACAACCATATGTTTATTAGATGACTCAGTATCATTTTAGGATTTGATACTCGATATGTGGTTTTTAATTACATCTGCAGGTTGGTACTCATCATCTATGGCCCAGTAGCAGTATTGTCCAAAGGAGGATGTTGTAAGGTTTAATCAGAAAATCAGAAAAAAATATGGAGTCTTCGGAGAACGATGATGCAAGGTAGGGATCCTTTTTTGAACTTTTTGTTCCCAAAATCTACTAAGCAAGATTTGCTCTTCAAGGACAAATAATGAAGCAGATTTACAGAATACTGTTTTGATACTTTTAAGGGTCAGAGTGAAGAGCCTTGTGTCTAAATTCTGTGATAAAGAATTGACAGGAATATCGTCTGGCTCTAGTGACAAGAGCAAAAGGTGAGAAGATCTTCCAAATGACAGTGCTACTGAAAAAATATAGAGATATGTCAATTACATGGTGACTTACTGGAAAAGGCTGCAAGTTGTTAGTGCTGTATTTAACCATCTGTTTCAAACCTTAGTAACCCATTACATGCCTTAAGTCTGTGCTTGCTACTCTGATGATTATGCTTCAGATGAATGGTCAATAGAAAATTTGATTATTTTGACACCTCAAGGTAGTGAATGAGTGCACATAAAATCTTTTCAGGTGTCCTCCAGCCCAGCATAACGGCAAAGTGGTTTAATAAACCCATCCAGGCATGAAAACACAGGTGTTGTCTGAGAAATGTAATGCAAAGCAAGAACCCCCCCAAAACAAAACAGAAAGAAAAAGAAGATGAAAAAACACAAAACGAGTCCACATTCGATTATGAAGCCAAGTCTCCTGGGTGAAGGTCCAGCAAATGATTTATGCTATAACTTACAAATCTGTACGTTTCTGCTATTTCAGTTTTCCGGTGACATTCACACTGACATGGTTTGATTTAAAAATGAAAATGATCTCTTTCCAGAATCGTTTTCCATCCATACAATTCGCCCGTGAAGGAACACACACTAGTCATGCCTCCTGTACATGCAGCATGATAAAGCAGAGACATTAACTCCAGAAAAAACTCCAGAAAAAAAATTCTATCATAGACCTTTAGTAAGAGTAACAGTAACATCTGTTATATAATCTCCAGTCAAGGCTAATGTCTTCGTTTCCTTAAAGGAAAAGATTCATGTGATAGAGATGTGGCAAAGGATGGGCAGAGACTGATAAGACCCAGTCAGGCAGTGAAAATAACTGGACACCAGGCATAAACCTTGCAAATGTATTTTGAAACAAACCATGCTCCATGATGCTGTTATCAGGATTTATGGCCCCCTTAGTAAACCAGAAGGTGGAGGAAGGGCCAACTACAGTAGTACAGTAATATTGCTGGCACTGATAACAATGTTAGAGGACACTGAACCTGACAATATTCAAAACACCTGCAGTTTGTGAAAAGGAAGCCAAGGTTTCATAAACTCGGGCTGAAGACACCAAGGCCAAAGTCCTGTGACTGTTTTGGTACCGTTTCAAAATTAAACGGTAACATGCTCACTTACACATTAAAAAAGTAGTTTAAGGAAGATGAAAAGATTGCTAACCTCATGCTAAATGTGACAGCCATTTAGCTTTGTAGGCTCCAGCCAACCTGGCTGGAGCCTACAAAGCCACACCCCTCCCCCACATTGGACAATCGGACCATCTCTCCCTGTTCCTCA